>NW_025952578.1:0-61573 GCF_023119035.1 Salvia hispanica | reverse complement strand
GATCAACGCAAAATTAGCGAATTCTGAGGCTGCTTGTCTTCACAATGCTATACAAAATAAGGCTTTTAGTGATGAAGAAGTTATCAGAATCATAACCACAAGGAGCAAACTCCAAATCCAAGCAACTCTCAACAAGTATAAAGATGATTATTCCTCATCAATCACTAAGGTACAACAACTTTGATCATTATAATATTATACATCTTAAATTTGGATGAAGAAATTAAATGAGTTTTTGTATTAAAAAATAATTGCAGAACTTGAAGGTTGAGCCCTCTAGTGATTATGTAGTGGCTTTGCACACAACTATTCGTTGCATAACCGACCATCAGAAGTATTATGAGAAGGTAACAAATGTTGTTTAATTTTTGGGTGTTGAATTTCGTACTTTTATGTTTGTGTTTATTTATTGAATGTTGCATATGAATGTGAAGGTGATTCGTGAGGCTCTAAGAATGGCGGGGACGGACGAAGATTCGGTGACACGAGTGATCGTGTCGCGAGCGGAGAAGGACTTGGAAGGGATAAAGGAGGTTTACCTAAAGAGGAACAGCCACAGCCTTGAACAGGCAATCACCAAGGAAACTTCTGGACATTACAAGGCCTTTCTCCTCACTTTGCTCGGCAAACAAGATTGATCATTTTTGAATTTTCTGTTTCTTCTCTCTTTGTTGTTTTTGGCCTCAAACGACTCTCAAACTCTTATGCGTGTTTAATTATGTATTGGGTTGTACGTTGAATGACTTGCTGTTGTGTTTGTTAGGGATTATGTATTGCAAAGCATGTTTCTAACACTACAAAAAAAACACTGTTTCCCGACCAACACTTGCCAAGCACCTTACTTGTGCTCGGAAACTACCGAGCACTTTTACCATTGCTCGGAAAATACCGAGCACTTTTACCTTTGCTCGCAAAACTACCGAGCATATTTGCTTGTGCTCGGCAAACCAACGATTAGCTCTTACTTGTGCTCGGAAACTACCGAGCACTTTTACCTTTGCTCGCAAAACTACCGAGCATATTTGCTTATGCTCGGCAAACCAACGATTAGCTTTACTTGTGCTAGGAAACTACCGAGCACTTTTACCATTGCTCGGAAACTACCGAGCATATTTGCTTGTGCTCGGCAAACCAACGATTAGCTCTTACTTGTGCTCGGCAACCCAGCGAGCACTTTTAACTGTGCTCGGAATATTCCGACCACTTCTACTTGTGCTCGGCACAAAGCAAGCACATTTAGTTGTGCTCGGAAATTTGTAATATAGAATAAAATGGCAACACTATTTCAAAAACTACAAGTATAGAAGAGAATGAAGATACTTAAAGATAGAAAAATGTATTTAAATTATTTTTAAAAAAATAGCCAAGCTAAAACTGCGTGCAATAGCGCAACAAAACCGCCCGCTCGTGGCCGGTCCGAACGGTTGATACGGATTATAAACCAATTATTTGATTCAAATTTTCTTGAGAACGATTAGTTATATTAAAAAAATATTGTTCGTGGTATCGAACGCAATCGCATCACCTATTAAATCATCTATGAAACTAGCGAGCACCTTTATTTGTGCTCGGAAAATACCGACCACCTCTACGTGTGCTCGCAATATACCAAGCACTTCTACTTGTGCTCGGCAAAAAGCAAGCACATTTAGTTGTGCTCGGAAATTTGTAATATAGAATAAAATGGCAACACTATTTCAAAAACTACAAGTATAGAAGAGAATGAAGATACTTAAAGATAGAAAAATGTATTTAAATTATTTTTAAAAAAATAGCCAAGCTAAAACTGCGTGCAATAGCGCAACAAAACCGCCCGCTCGTGGCCGGTCCGAACGGTTGATACGGATTATAAACCAATTATTTGATTCAAATTTTCTTGAGAACGATTAGTTATATTAAAAAAATATTGTTCGTGGTATCGAACGCAATCGCATCACCTATTAAATCATCTATGAAACTAGCGAGCACCTTTATTTGTGCTCGGAAAATACCGACCACCTCTACGTGTGCTCGCAATTTACCAAGCACTTCTACTTGTGCTCGGCACAAAGCAAGCACATTTAGTTGTGCTCGGAAATTTGTAATATAGAATAAAATGGCAACACTATTTCAAAAACTACAAGTATAGAAGAATGTCTCGGAAATGGCGTTTCGAGCACAGGGTGCTCGGAAAAAAGGCCGAGCATCTTAAATGTGCTCGTATATAGACGATTTAGTTTTTAAAAAAATTTATATATTAAATCATATTTCTACATATATATCCCAAACATTACTTAAAAGTGTCGCATAAAGCCTAGCACCTTAAAATTGCTTGGGTATATACTCTTAGTTTGTTAATAAAGATATTTCTAAAGCAATGCAGCAAATTGAGATTGAGAAACCGCATTTCCTTCCCTTCCTCCCACGAGAAGGAGCATCTATTCATCATAAAATCACACAGTTTTCGAACCGCCGCGAAACGTGTTGGTGATCGATGTAAGAAAGACTCTCAACAACGTCATCACGTTTCCTCTCGGGAGTCTTCTTCGTTCGGTCCGATATTCAGGTTGCTTGCTCAAAGAGTCAATTTTCGTAGTTTATTCAATTAGACCATAGTCCTTTCGATCGCGTTGATTTTTCCTTTGATTGATTGTGTCATCGCTTAAGATCAATTGTTTGAATTTTTTGCCTCTGTGTAATGTATTCCTATTAGTTGTAATTTTTTTGCCTGTGTAATGTATTCCTATTGAGGCAGCTACTTAGGTTCATTTGTCTAAGCAATATGTTCGTATAGTGTTGAGTTTTGTGATCTGATCATGTGAATGGACTAAATAAATGCTCCAAACGTCTCTATTGGTAATAAACAAATGTAACTAACTGTGACTCATATAGATTTCCTTGCATTCTTTGAGCAATGAACATGTATGCTTGATTAAGGAAAACATTTTTGAGTTTTGTGATGTGATCGTGTGAATAAACAAATGTGACTAACTGTGACTCATAGCTTTTCTTGCAAACTTTGAGCAATGACATATGTTAGATTAAGGAAAACATTGAGATGATAAAGATATTGAAGTTTTTATTGCTTGAATAAATGAAATAGTGAATTTTTGTGATGCTCTGTAAATTTACAAGTGCAGTTCTGTGGCATAAGGGTTGGGAGTTTCCTCTACCTCCACTTGATTAGGGTCGGTAAGTGAGTCTATCCTCTTTCTGAAAAAAGTTATTAATCAGTTTCATTCATTATTTTCCTCACAACATTTCACTGCATCCACAAATTCACCCTATAGAATACACTCAATCAGTTCAGTTTTACATGAAGCATTTAGGGGATTTAAACATTGTTTCTTAGTTTGGGCATGAAAATATATGTTAAGATGTATTCTTGTAGCTTATACAACTTTTAATTTTGCTATGTGTGAGAAACTTAGTTAACTATAGTGGAGGTATACTATTATTTGGTTGTTGAGTGTGCGCCTTATTCTTGAAAACAATGATCATGAGAGACTGCTGCATCTCTGATAAGTTCCATAATCAGTGAGTTTTACTATTTATTCAATTGAATTTACCTGAGTGTAATGCTATTCTCTTTGATGTTGCAGTATGCTTCCATCCATGGTGTGATATCTTTATTGTAAGTTGTACTTTCCAGCTTCCATGTCTTACACATGATACCTCTTTCTGCTTTCCCTTGAACATATTCTACTCGAGATTTTTCCAATCCAATTGACGCTGCATTTTGGTTTATCAGGATTCCTTGAAAAGTATAAACCTGTCAGGCAGTAGCTCTATAATTCTAGGTCTTAAAAACTTAAGACAGGTAGTGTGGGAGACTTTGACATACCCTGTACTCTTAACTGCATTTTCTTTCAGTCATGACCACTGAGCCTTATGCCTTATGAACCAGTTATAGCGATGGACAAGCAAGGTAGCACTTGATCACATTCCATTCAAGGTTGCCATAACTATTTCTTCTTACCTGCTTTTGTATGAGTCTGTTTTGTGTGAAAGCACCTCATCATGCGTGCTAACAACTCCAGGTGCTGCAGCTCCAACGTTTTCGCCGTCGACCGGTGAGGAAGAGGCCTACCATTCAAACTGGCTCTGAATAGGCCCGGCCTGACGGCCGCGGCCTCCACCAATGTCGCCCTGCATGTACGAATCCTTATTTGCTTTAGCCCCGTCTTTGTTTTCCTTCTCAATACCCCAATCTTTGTGTTTACTGTGCAACATATGCAGAAATTTAGTTTACTGTGAAATTGTGTTCTTCATATTTGGTTTTTGCTGCTGTCGATTAACTGTTTCTGTTGCATAACATGAAAGTTGTCCTTATCATCTATTCTTTGTGTTCTCCTTGTATTTGGATTTATTTCATGGGATCTCTTTCCCCCTTTAAGAAGCAGTTTTAACCTGAGATTGTTTGTTCTATTTCATGTTTAGTGGTGAGATGTGAGATATTAATGTGTTTGCACTTCTTATTTCTGTCATTTAGGTTGCTTGCTTCATTTAGTTGGCTTCCTCTTCATCATGTATGGCTGGGACTAGGGATGTTGTAGCGCTACCGTTCGAGATGCATAGGCTTGGATTCTAGGTCTTGACCCGGGCTCAGTGCTCGTCCACGTCCCCGAGATCATGCTTTGTATTCAAATTCATAAATTTTTTGCATTTCAAATTCAAATGACTGTAAAACAATTTAATTTAATTCAATATAATATCATTTTGAGTTGGTTTATTTTATATATTTAATTATTACTCCTGATTTAGGAAAATACAATAAATTGAAATATAATTTATTAATAATTAAAAAAAAATAGAATACTTTTATAAACCAGATACCGAGCACCAAGGTGCTTGGAACTATTCCATTGCCCCAGAGTGCTCGGAAATATTCCATTCCCCCTAAGTGCTCGGAAAATTGCAAGCACAAATCGGTGCTCGGAAATTTTCGACCACAAATTTGTGCTTGGAAATTCCGAGCACCTGAGTATGTGCTCGCCATGTTCCAAAATCTGAAAATCATGTAAGTGCTCGGAATATTTCGAGCACCTACAAATGTGCTCGGCATTTTTCGAGCACAATCAGGTGCTCGGATGTCCGAGCACTCTAAAGTGCTCGTATAAAAATTCCGACGAAGCGAAAGCCGAGCACTCTCGGTGCTAGGAAAGTGCTCGGTATATCTCGATTTTCCGAGCATTTTACCTTATATTTCCGAGCACTTGGTGCTCGGGAATGCCTGTTTTTCTTGTAGTGTTGGTACAAATATAGTAATAATTTGGGATTTTATTGTTGATATTATTAAAAGTTTATGACAATTTAGTGACGAGAAAAATTAGGATTTAGTCTGATAATTTTGCCGTAATATCAATAGTAGCATGCAAATAAGAATAAAAGCGAAATTGAGAAACAAACATAGTAAAGAAGCATAGATATTAAATTAGCAAGTGGGAGTGGTGATGCCGCAGACGGCAGCCACTTTTCTGGCGTTGGGAGAATCAATGTAAGGCTTAAACTCAGGGTTGCTCATGTATTGGCAGAAGCAAGGCTGCTGCTCCTTGAGCTTAGCGCAGCACTCCGCCGACGGATCCTGCCCCGACGACATCGCCCCGAGGCATGGAAACAGCTGAACCGGGTCGCATTCCGCGCCTGCATGCACCACCATCACCATCACCATCATCACAAACAAGGCCCCACCAATACCCTTCATCGCTCGATCGAGTTTAATTTTGATGTGGAGAAGAGAAACAATGCTACCATACTTATATATAGGAATAGAATTGAGATGAAACCATAACCATGGCTGTTTTTAATTCGAATCTGTACTGGAATCAAATCACCTCTTCCACGCTCAATAAGATTCATAGTAGATGTTCAGCTACATACTACTAACTCAGAATTTCTAAGTCAAACCAATCAATCTCTTTCTTCTTCGCCTATTAACTTGTTTCTGCACCCTAGCTATACCCTAAATTTGTCTGCTCTCTTTTAAAAATTCTTAAATCTTAGAATTTTAAGAAATACTCCATATAACGTAAAACCTAATGAAGTAAATTAATAGTGGAAAATGTTAATGAAATTGGGTTTCACTTTTATATGTAATTATTAAGTTATATTAAAATGTTAGGGAAATGAAGTTAATAGAACGTTGGGCTTACTTCAATAAAAATGAAAGTGAACTTATATTTCAGGATGAAGACTCTTATCATACAACGGAAGGAATAGATCAATTTACAATAACCCATATTATACACTTTGCATAGGATAAGAATATTTCTTGCAATCTGAAATCAACTTTGATGCCCTGCGGGCAGGATAAGAATATTTACTATTACATGCAGTAATGGTACTCCATTCGTCTATTAGAAGTGATTATTTTTTTATTCTTTATTGTTTGCATGATTTCCCCTTTTTTAGTTATTCCATCACAGATGATTGATTTCTACTTTTAGCAAAAAACAACATATTTACTTTCTCTTGCTTAATTCTCGTCTTCTCTATCCTATGTTAATCTTTCACTTAACTTAATAAATACCATTTTCTTAAATCTAATATCAAAAGTCACTTAACTTAATAAATGTCATTTTCTTAAATCTAATATCAAAAGAAACCAATCACTTGTATTAGGATGAAGAGAGTAACATATAGGGATCGGGCCAGTCTAGCGAGTTTTGGATTAATCCTGCTCGGGTTGCATGTTAATCGGATTGTAATTATATTGGGTTTAAAATTTTCAATCAATTAGTTGGCTGATCGAGAGCTGCTAGTTAAAAATGATCATGATTAATTTAATAAATATGAATAAAAATTAATCGTGTTTGTAGAATAACAAATACTCAAGCATGAGAATTTTGATGTATATGTTCTAACCCACTCTTGACCTTGGATACTAATTACGCTTGATAAATCTTGTGTTGTTAAATCAATTACTAACATATAAGAATATGTTGTGATGCATTATGATATTAAAATAAATACTCCATTCGTTCCGAAAATATAAGGACATTTGGGACAACACGAGAATTAATGCATATATAATTGATAAAGTAAGTAAATGAGAAGAAGAGTAATTAAAACAGTATTAATTAGTGGATAGTGAGACACAAATTATTAATAGTGTTTAACAATGGGCACTTGTGGTATAAATTGTAAATAAATTAATGTATATAGGTAATAACTTTGAGAGAAATTTCCATAAATGGAAATAAGAAATCTTTATGGGACAAGAAATAAGAACTTTGAAATGACATAAGCTCTAATGAAAATTTTGTAAAGTCAAAGAAATACTCTCAGTCCATGGCAGCTTCAGATAACCGTTCCACAATTTTAATCGACAAGATGACACATTTCCTTATTTGGAAACTTTCTCTCTCAATTAATACACTCAACCACTTTTTCTCATCAATATTAAAATATTCACCTTTCTTTCTCTCTCTATTTTAATACTTCCACTCACATTTTCTCTCTCCAATTAAACACATTAACCAATTACTCCTAAAATCCCGTGCCGGCTAAGGAATGTGTCATCTTAGCCGGGACGGAGGGAGTATGACATATCTTCAAAATCAAATTGTGTGCGATTGTTCAAGTGGTTGGAGAAGCGTATTAAGTGAAATAAGTGCACTTCTCAAGCTGTTGAATAATCACACAATTGTTTTGAAAATACATGATATCTATATATGTCTTTCCTAAAGATGCGAAATAGAAACACGCGTTTCCCTTGGTCGAAAGTGAAAAAAAAGTTTGAAACATGTAATCCATTTTCTATATGTTTTGAGAATTTTGCCGAGCCACGTTTGTAAAAGATGAGGAATTAGTTGTTAAAATTCTAATATTTTGTCTCACATCGGCTGGGTGATGATCCTATCTCTTCACATCGGGTGGTGATGATCCTATCTCTTCTATATAAGGATGGATAATCTCTCTATTATGAGGCCTTTTAAGGGGTGAGTGGCCCATTTCTAATATGGTATCAGAACCGGGCCCAAGTCGATGATGAATTTATTCTCTTTATCTCTTCTCTTACCTACCCACGTGATGGAAGTCCGATGTGTCATTCGGCCCACACGTGAGATGGCGTGTTAAAATTCCAATATCTTGTCCCACATCGTTGGTGATGATCCGATCCTATCTCTTCTATATAAGGATGAATAACCTCTCCCTTATGAGGCCTTTTAAGGGGTGAGTGGCTCATTTCTAATATTAGTAATTTTATCTAATTATACGGGTCTAGCTTTCAAAGACGTTATCCTCCAAATTATTTAGTTTGTCTTTGGGTTTAAACATATATTAAGTATATATTTGATATTCTATGAACAAAAATGTCATTTTTTTAATAAAATTTCATTCACGGTGAGTTATCGTCCTATCAAATATAATTACTATATTTTCAAAGCGGGTTTCTTTGGGCCAACAAAATAACACAGACCTATAATATGTCCAATTACTTTACTATCCCTTACTATATTCTCTCGCTATTTCTTTATTTTAACTTGCTAAATACTTGTTTATTGATCTATGTGCTTAAAAGAACACCCCAACATTGGGTCAGTGAGAGTGATTATGTAGTACTTAATAACTTTATTACATTGCTTTTTCACTACCACACATTCTCAAGTGTGTTGTCCATCCATTATTTTCAGCCACAATTTCATGGCTAATATTTTTTATGGAAGATCGGTCTTTTTATCTTCTTTTTGATGAATATATCCTTGTCATTCCAACGCATTCACAAGTAGGTTCTATATCACTATTGTGGAATCGACTTTAGTTTGATTCTTCCATTCTCTTTTTCATATACTCACAAGAGATGCCATAATCTAAAAAATTATACACACACAATGATACGAATCATATATCATAGGATCTTCTCATTATTTAGTTATATTTTAATTCACCATATCTTTCTCCTATTTGTTAGATATTTGTTTCTTGTTGCATAAGTTAGGGTATTAGTATTCTAGTATTATAACATATTTGTTAGATATTTGTTTCTTGTTGCATAAGTTAGGGTATTAGTATTCTAGTATTATAAATAGGAGAGCTTGTTATCATTTTAATGAATCAATGAAATACTTTTCCTAAACTTGTCTTGAGCAAAACAAAAAGATTATCTTTCGTTCCTAATTGTTGTTCGTCG
This sequence comes from Salvia hispanica, assembly GCF_023119035.1. Lineage (NCBI taxonomy): Eukaryota > Viridiplantae > Streptophyta > Magnoliopsida > Lamiales > Lamiaceae > Salvia > Salvia hispanica. The sequence continues at coordinate 52,461 of NW_025952578.1, read as the reverse complement.
GAGAACGTCCGAAAATCAGCAATTTGTGGTCTATCATTCGAGAACGTCGAAGGTTCGATCACCTTATACCTCCGAGAAGTTAGTTAACCGGCCACCGCCGCCACCGCTACGATCTGATCTTTTGCTAATGCAACCAAGTACAACATCTACTATTGAGCTGCCGCCCTACACCACCCCGAGACCGTGTCAGCCCTTGCTACCGCTATCCGTGAAAGCTCCATTATCGGCCTCTACTCGTCAACCGCAAGGTGATGTCTCAAGCTCGAGGAAAATGGAGTTGGAGAAAGATTTGACAATGGTGAAGAGAAGTGGGAAGAGAAGTTGATAGTCCTTAATAAAGTGTGGAATCAAATAGAGACAGAGAAAAAGAATGACTCTGTTACCAAAAGAGAAGATGAGGTCAACAACACTTTTCTTAGGCTGATCGAGAAAGAGATAACACCTGAAGCTCTTGAATCTAGTTTAGAGACACAAGAAAAAGATTTAAGTATGCTTCTGAGAAGAAGCAGAGAATCGAGAAGATGGAGATTCTATGCATTGTTGAAGAAGGGCAAGACTGCATTTAGATTCAAAAGCACGGCCTTGAAGGAAAATGGAAGATAGGAAAGGGTTATTTGAGAATGAGATTAGAGTCATGATGAAAAATTGGTTACGAAGAAGACCACAATCGCAATACGATGAAAATAGTGAAAAAGAGAGGCAAGCTCTTGTGTGTTTGATCCCGGAGGGACTCTTCGTCAGATACAGGGTTCCCACCTTGAGGACAAGGTGGATTTCAACCGTGGGGACTTGATACAAATCATATATCATAGGATCTTCCCATTATTTAGTTATATTTTGATTCACCATATCTTTCCCATATCGTTAGATATTTATTTCTTGTTGCATAAGTTAGGGTATTAGTATTCTAGTATTATAAATAGGAGAGCTTGTTATCATTTTAATGAATCAATGAAATACTTTTCTAAACTTGTCTTGTGCAAAACAAGAAGATTATCTTTCGTTCCTAATTCTTGTTCGTCGAGAACTTCCGAAAATTAGCAATTCGGGTCTATCTTTCAAGAACGTCGAAGGTTCAATCACCTTATCCCTCCGAGAAGTTAGTTAACCGAGCCAGTTGGAACGCTCGTAACACACAACTATCGTAACTAACGGCGTGATGCTTAGTTTAATTTTATAAATATTATTGAATTAGACTGATGTTATATCATGGAGTACTTAATTTTACTAATACAACAAAATTAATCTCAATTTTTTACAAAAGAATATTCTTAGTTTACATTTTTCTTTTTGTTCATTACGATTAGGTTTTATCTATTTATTTATGATAAATGTTTTTTAATAAGAAGACTCTTATTTTCTCTCAACACTTACTCCAATGACTTTTTAATCTACTTTTTATAGTACTCTCCGTCCCATTTTAAGAATCTCATTTTGAGTTGACAGCTAATTTTAAGAAATGTTAAGAAAAGTTGATGAAAAAGATAGCGGAATGTGAGTCCTATTTTTATTTATTACTCCATCTGTCCCGCTTAAGACGACACTTTTTTTCTTTTAGTTTGTCCGAATAAGATGACACATTTCCTTTTTTAAAAGCTTTCTCTCTTCAATTAATACACCAACCACTTTTTGTCACTCCTATTAAAATATTCATCTTTCATTCTCTCTCTATTTTAATACTTACATCCACATTTTCTCTCTTCAATAAAACACTTTAACCATTAACTCCTAAAATTCCGTACCGGCAAAGAAATGTGTCATCTTAGCCCGAAAGGAGGAGTAGTTTTATAATAAAATGAGAATGAAAAAAATTAGTTGAATGTGGGGCCATTACCATTTATAGAATATTCCAACCGTGACTCCTAAAGTGGAACACCTAAAAATGATAAAATGGGACTCGCTAAAGTAGGACGGTGGAGTATTATATTTGCATTAAACTCATATTTCTCTCCCGTTGTTCGTCATTCTTCAAATCGTGTATTACTTGCTTTAGTTGCCTTATATGATTTAGACTGGAACAGTTAGATGTGAAAATAACTTTTTCATGGCAGCAATGGATGGGTTCGTAACACCCCGACTTTGCTAGTAATTTAATTACCCTTTTTTATTTCTCGACTTCATTATGGGCGAGCTCCTAGCACTTGGTCTTGTAGTGAATTCCTGTGAATTTTCTCAGCCTCGGGATCACTACTACTTGTAGGATCGCCTCCGTGTCTAATAGACTCTTCTTTTCACTCGATAGGGCATTAGTTTCATCGAAAACAACATCCCTACTCACCACTAACTTCCCTTTCCTTACTTCGCGCACCGAGGCTAAAAGCTTTAGAACCAAATTAATACCCACTAGGAAATGCATTTCATTGCTATGGGATCCAACCTTCCCGTCTTCACATGGGGCCCTACAACCAAAAGGTTGAGCCTAGTACATAATATGGAATTCTCCCATACCACAAGAGATCCGGCACTTCAAAACTGTTGTAGTAGATACAGCTTCTTCCTAAAATCTCTTATCAGCTCCAGAAGTCAAAACATACATCTTACTCTTTTAAGAATGGTTTTATTCATCCGTTCAGTGACTCCATTTTCTTAGATTCCTAGGAGCAGTCATGTGTCTCTTTATGCCTTTAACTTTGCAATATTCATCAAACTCATGACAAATACTCTAGCCCATTGTTTATTCTCAAGCATTTTAGAGTCACTCCTTATCCCTCTCAACCATGGTATGCCATTCTATGAAAAACTTAATAGTTTTTTACTTTTCCTTCAAAATCTAAACTCATAACTTGCTAGAGAAATCATCTATTATAGTGACAAAGTATTTTCCTCCATTCATAGTGGATGGCCAGTCGTTGATACACTTTTTATTAGCACTAAAAATACTTGCAAGTATACAGGTAGATCTAGTATAGCTAAAGGTTAGTACCGGTTGTCGATCACGAGGAATAAGATCACCGACGGCTACCTTCTACTAAGCTCTCTTTACTATTTGGAGAAAAAGAGAATTTCAAAACTTTTGGAATTAAGTAAATTGAAAGCAAAAATAGCTAAATGCAACACAAACTAGAGATGAAATATAAGAGATAAGAGAATTTCGTGGATGCGTTCACGCTTATGGTTATACAAATTCCAACTACAATACCCTAAGAAAAGATATACTTCGATAACGAGTCACACTAGTTATGCCCATGCGGTAAAAGCGTAGATTACTAACACTAGGTTGTCAATCCTAGATTCGTAACTCCTAAAAGCTCCTAAGACCTTGAAAAGTCCTCACTCTCAATTAAGGTGCTTAAGGGGAAACTAATTATAGTGTCTATTAGTGGATCTAACTCCCAACCTCTCACGATTATGTAGAAAGTTATATTAAATCTTCATCAAATGTGTCACTCAAACATGAAGCATAAACAACTTAAGGTGAAACAAAGTAAAAACAAAACGGATATTAAATAAAAAAAGGAAATTTGTATAACCAAAGTCGTTACTAACACATCCCTAGAATCCTATGAATTTAGTTACACATGATAAATAATCTAAAAACATAGTTTGAAGGGAAAGAAAGTAAACATGAACTAAAGCGATAAAACCCAAAGGTAGAACCCTTGTAGCCTTGATCTTCACTTGAATACGTCTTCAACCTCTTGCATAGCGAAGAACTCTCAAATATTATGCTCTAAAATTTGGAGGAAAAAGGTGTAAAGTAAAGTAAAGAGTGTGTCCAAATGAAGAGAATAGGGGATATTTTGGGATAATTCGAGTCCTATGGATATAAGGAAAATGTTGGCTAATTATGGTAAAATCTGAGGAAATCTAGGTCAAATCGTGCGTCACGCTTTCGCAATGGACTATCGCACCTTGGCCAGCAACCATGGCGTTGTCGTAGCTTCGCCCATTTGTGTAGCTATCGTGCATGTTTTGTAGCGGTCGCTCAAATAGTCCAGGGCTTCGAGACCTTCTTGAGCGGTGCGCGCACTCTCCAGGTTCGGGCGTCTTCGATTTCTAACACAACTTTCTTCGGAGCGGGCCAGCTATGGGTGTAGCGTACTATGGTCCGGTGTCGCCGACACACGCAGCGGCGGACGTCTTGAACCACCAAACTTCCATCTTCGACTTTTTCCTATCTTTTGGCTCAAATATGCACAATTCTCACAAAACATGTCAAAATACCAAAATAGATCAATCATGTAAAATATGGACATGAATTGCGATTTAGACATTGAAAAAGCACCAAATAAGGGCCTTAAACCGATCGTAATCCGAGGCATATTCCATAACTGATCTTGAGGTGTGATTTGCCTTACAAAAGGTTGTTTGCTCGCTTTTGCCCATCGCACATTGCTACAATTCTTGATGGTATCGATCCAATCGATTTGATAAATCCTTTCTTGACTAGCTGCAAAGCCTTTTCTCTCAAATGTCCAAACTTAATATGCCAATCTCTCTGATCAAATTTAATCACTTCTATGTTGTTAGAGTTCCCGTGATCACATCCGCCTTCGTATAAACGACTTTTCTTGACAGACTCAAGATAATCTTTGATCAACTATAGATCTTCATGTAGCCACTTTCAGATTTGAAATCAAAACCTTTGGTCCGAAGCATTCCTAGAGATACCAAGTTCCTCTTTATCACCGAAATAAATATAACATGAGTTAGTTTGATGATGGAATAACCTTGAGCCTCATCTGATATCACCTATACCTTTGATGGAGCACATTTGATCATTTCCTCGAAGAACATATCCTCGTGAAGGCTCAAAGTATTAACCATTATTTGTGGAAGAAAATATAGAAGCTACACCCGAATTGACTATCCACTTTGGGGGTATTTGATGTGAATCAAATTGTAGTCCTTATTGTATTTTTTTAACAAACAATTTTAGGTAAAAAATGGACTCATTTTGATATATTGTAGGACAAAAGACCAATCCATATGAGAGGGGGGGAAAGAAAAAAAAGGGGTCTGAATCTGATCAGTAATCAGCTCTGCAAGATTAATTTAAAAATGTTTTTACAAGTCCACCATTCCATTCACCATCGAAAAAAGTTTGCGGGGATACCCCCGCCGTCTAAAGGGAGTCCGGATGAAGAAGATACGGGTTTTACGAAGAGCGCAATGCGGGAAAAACGCGCGACCGGGCGCCGAACGCGGGGCCCCGATCGAAGTATGAAAAAATGCCCGATCGGGGTTTTTAAAGGTAATCGCCCGACCGGGCAAATGCTACTGGGCATGTTATTCGATCTCTAACTATTTAAATACCCTAGGGCACATTTCCCCAATGGATCTTTGGGGGTTTGGGGATAAATTTTTAAAAGGCATTTAGAGTTTGGGAAGCCTTTTTTAAAAGGGGAGAGAAAGATCAAGCCCCTTCCACCTAAAATCTACCCTCATATGGTAGCATTTACTCATCTTTTTGTACTGTTGCCCACTAAGAGTGGCTAGATTTTAGGGATTATTTTAGTTTGTTGGGGGAGCTTGTAAATATGAATCCATGACTTTGTTTTGATAGATTTCCATTTTTTGGTTCTTATCTATTTTTTTATTTCAATCCGGTTGGGTTTTTCTAGGAAGCTTAACCTGTAAAACCCTTTTAACTTCAATGTCTCCTTAACTTGGAGTAGGGACCCAACATATAAAAAGAACCTTAGGCAAAAACTGATCGGGGTTCCGGGTGGATCTTATATGTTGAACGTTTTGTAGAAGTCAATCCCGAGCTTACTATGCGTTAGGATGGGGGGTTGGTGAGTAGAGCCTAGGAGACGTGATCAACTTACCCTGGGTGTAAAATTCCACGATCAATGATAACCCGCGTGGGGCGTAAAATCAACACGACCCGATAAATATTGGAAAGTAATTAGATTTTAGGATTAATGTGAACAAGCAACCCAAAACAAGCTAGAAGTATTTTTTCCTCTCTATTGTGTTTCTCTTGCATTTTTTTTCCCTTCTCGTTTAGTACTTCACCCCCTTTTTTGGACCCAAAAAAACTCAAAATCAAACAAATTTTTACTATTTTTTATTTAAAAGGTTTAGTAGTTTTAGCAATTAATCTCCCCCTTTTGTGGGTTCGACCCCTTTTTATCCGCTTTTGCACGTTCGATATTTAAACGAGTAGTAATTTTAGGGATTTATTACTCGTTTTGTGTATTTTAAATTGCCCCCAAAAAATCACAAAAGTTTTTGGCGCCGTTGGGGGGAGCGTTAGTTGTTTGAATTTTTATGTTTTTTACTTTTTTTTTTTCTTAGTTTTTATAGGTAGTTTAGTTTAGTTAAATTTTTAGTTTTTTATTTTGTTTTCTACGGGGTGCCCGTAATTCGTGTGTTTCTTGTGTAGATATTATTTGTGGAAGGAGGAAAGCTTGTGTCGAAGGCACGTGATTGGGGTGGTCCTAAAGTTCTAAAGTGGTTGACCGTTTCTCAATAGTTTGGTAATGGATGGCTTGACTCCCACTCTTAGGATTTTATGCTAGAACACTTTCCTTACCGCACACACGATTATTAGGACTAATCCCGGAGTTGTGAGGTTCGCCCGGGAGGGGGTGACACCGTCAACTTAACCCCTTATTTGCTTTGATTTGTTGGTGTTTGGTTTTTTTATGTTAAAGGGCCCAAGTGTATGTTTACATTGTTGTTTGTCAAAAAACATGGATGGGGGAAAGGGAAAAGTGCCAAGAAGAAAAAATTTGGAGATTTTTTCCAAGAGGCCAATGATCATCTAGATGCCTTTGTATAGGCGTCGGATAATGTCAACATACCTCCTCACTAACCGGGTTTGTTTCGAAAGATCTCTTTTTTGGGGGGAAGATGATGAAGACCCCATAGCCCATCGAATTTGTTCATGAGCTCACAAGTAACACAAGCCGAAAGGGAAAAGGCCACAGGGTTCCCAAGAGACCCCTTTTTCCCTTTTTACTCTACGGGAAAAGGCCGTCTATAGTATGATTCCTTGGGGGGTACAAGATTGCCACATTTGAGGAGCTCAAGAAGAAATTTTTGTTTGAGTTAATTTCCCCGAGAGGTTAGACGGAAAGAGAGGCCATCCACAACTTTAAACAAGAGGATGATGAGACATTCCAGGAAATTTGGGATTCTCTAACTTAATTAAAATGCCCAAGTCATGGATGGCTCCAAACAAGGAGTTGCACAAGTTCTACAAAGGTCTAACTTATGAAGGTATGCGTTGGATCAATCCCCTAAAAGTAAGGAAGAGTTGCGAAATTCTTTTGATCAAGTGGGGGAAAAACTTTTCCCAAGACTCAAGGCGGCGGAGGAAGACTTGGCATACCCTCCAAGAGTTTGGTAAGAAAGCGGAGACATTTGGTGATGGTTTTTGCGGATAAAGGGATTGGGCCCTTTGGTAAAAGGGCCCAAAATTGCAGCATCCACCCCCGGGGAGGTTTTGTCTAAGGCCTTCACATCCATGGGGTTGGGTGCTCCCTTAATGTTGCCATTGTGAAATGTGGAGTTTGCCAAGGGAATCACCCCCCTTTGATAAGTGTCATCTTGTCAAGCCGAGAAGGTGAACTATGTGGGCAACCGTGGGGGGATTTAATCAAGGCCCGAATCAATCATATTTCCAAGGAAACCGTTTCACCAAGGAAACCAAGGGAATAAAGGGGCCCCAAGTGGAAATTGGAGGCCAAATACACGGATTTGAAACAAAGAAGCCCAAGGTTGGAGATCCATTAGCCGCCATCATTACCTTTATGCCCTGAAAGAAAAGGGAAAAATGACCCAATCCCGGGAAAGAAAATGAAGGATGTAGTAGAAAGTTTCAGAAAATGGATGGCACCAGAAGAGTATGCTCCCAAAAATGGGCAAATTGCAGGGGCTTAAAAACACAAGGCCCCCCGGAGGCCTACCGGGTGACACAATTCCAAATCCAAAGGGAAACTTTAAACATTGCAATGCCGTGAAAATTGGGGAGGGGAAGAGAGTTGGGGGCAACCTCGGTTGGGCCCAAACACATTCCCGCGGCGGACAATGTGTTAGGTTCAAAACCCGCACGCAAGGGCGGACGGGTGAGGGCCCGGGCCTTCGGTTGCAAATGAGTCGACAAAAAAAAGGGAAAAGAGATTACTTTCCGGCTAGGGGGATTCTAAGAAGGAAGCTTCATCAATTGGGGCAAGAACAAAGAGAAGGGGGAGCCCCGAAAGAGCCCAAAGACCCCCTACTTTTTTCCCGAATACCCCCCACCACCACCTACCCCCCTTGTTGGAAAGAAGAAGCTTGAAAATGTTGGGTGGCTGAAAGAAATCTTAAAAAAAGGTGAATGTTGGGGCCCCTTTATGGATTTGATGGCTAATTCCCCCAAGATTCTTCACTTTTTTAAAGGGAATTAATCTCAAAGAAAGGAAAAATTCCCCTAAGGGGAAGGGAATGGTGCAAGGGGTTGCACAATGCTCACATATCTTGACTAGGGCCAATACCCCCCAAAAATGCAAGATCCTGGGAGTTGCCATATTTCATGTGAAGTAGAAAATAGGCTTTTTTTAGTCAAACTTGATCAAAGTTTCCGGCATTTCACTGATGGCTAAAAAGGGTTTGGGATGAAATTGGTCTTTTAAAAAAAGGGAAAAACCGCCAACGTACCACCATTATCCCAAACCTAGAGGAATCATGGAAGATTTCCCTGTTAAGGTTGATAAGTTTTTTCAACCGTGGACTTTACGATTTTGGACATGTAGGAAGATAAAAACATGCCTATTCTATTTGGACCACCATTCTTGGCCACGGGGACGGGCTCTTCCATTTCTAGAGACAACAGGGGACTTTTAGAGTCAATGGAGAGGAGGTAACTTTTAAGGGGGTAGGGGGACAAAAAAACCCATGGACTTTAAAGCTTTTTCTAAAGAACCCCAAAAAAATTTGGGGGTTGAAGCCTCCCAATGACTTCAAGTTTGTGTTTTTTGGAGAGGATAGGGCCCTTCCCAATTTTTCCCCTTTTCCGCCCATCTCCCAAACCCCGGGAAAAAAAAAAGGGCTCGTGGCTGGGTTTAAAAAAAAAAGGAGATCTAAAAAGAATCAAATTGAATGCCTTCCCATGGCGGAGGGGAAAAAAAGGGAAGGAGAACCACAATGGTCATCCTAGTGAATGGAAGAGTTACGATTTTTGGGGTGGATAGGGTGAGTCAAAAAAACCAAAAGGGAAAGGGCTAGCCAAAAAACGAAAAAAAAGGGGGCTTTGATGGGGGGGCAACCCATCATATGTAGTTTGAGTGTTTATTTGTTTAAGTTTTTTTTTTGATCCGGGGGGTTTTCTTAACTCGGTTCTTTTCCCCCGTTTTTGATCTTGAACCGGGTATTTAAATAGTTTTTTTTTAGTTTTGCTTTTGTAGGGAAAAAGGATGAGCTACTTATGAGGAGTTGTCCAAGTAAAGAATACCCCACCGCCCACCCGAATTTTAAAATGATTTGAGGGGCCCATTTCCCTTTCTTTACTATTTTTGTCCTTTACGTTTCATAAGTATGCACATTGAGGACAATGCATGATTTAAGTTTGGGGGGGGGGGGTGTTCGCATGCTTGCTTGATTAGTGTTGAGTTTGGCTTAAATTCTTCCTATATTTGTGTATAAGCATGCTTGATTTTCTTCCTTCGAATGTTACTAGGCACATCATTTCCTTTAGGATTTGTTTGGGACTTAATTTTATTTAAAAGTTGGGCCCTGGGAAACCCTTTTTTTCACTTATTAACCGTGTAAAAACTTCCCCTATTTCGATCAAGTGAATGTAAAAGGGCCTTAGGGGTCCCATTTTTGGGGCTAAGGGGAAAGGATAATTCCGATTTTTGAAAAATTGATGAAAAAAGACCTTAAGGTTGATCTTCTAGACTTAAGCTTGATGGTTTTGAACTTGTTATTGTTGATGCACGAAAATGATTAGGCAATAGGACTTTAAACCTCACATCCATATTATCACATGCCTTTCCCTTCAAAACCCCTTGGAGCCAATTTTGAGCTTTTAAGCCTTATTCTTTTTAAAAAAAGTCACTAAATGAGCCTATGTTTTTTCCTTATTTCCCAATTTTCGGTCCCATCACCCAAGGTTTGAGGGGCTAGCACATTCGGGGGGTTTTTTTGGGGGACAAAAGAAGGGGGTTTGAGCCATTAGGTGGTGAATGTAAAAAAAAAAAAGAAAAAGAAGAAAAAAAAAAAAAAAGATAGTGAATAGAAAAAAGACAGCCCTTTTTTGATTGAAAAAAAAAAGCCAAAGGGTAAATAAGAAAAAAAGAAAAAAAAAAAAAAATTAAAGAAAAAGGAAAAAAAATTGAAATTTAAAAATGAAAAAAAAAAGGGGTTGTTAGTTTTGAGATAATTTAAAAAAACTCAAGTTTGGGGGGTGTAATTAAATTTTTTTGAGATGTGAGATTTTAAAAGGATGTGCTAGTGCCAAAAAATTGGGGGTGAGTCACTTTGAAAAATGATCTCACCTTTTAACCAAAAACCCCATTACAACCAAATGATCAAAGTCCTTTGATTTTTGCATCACAATGACTTTTGGTGGTAAGTTATGTTTAAGTTTGGGGGGAAACACCTTAAGTACCTTAAAAAAAAAGAATATCCGGGGAAAAACTCCTTTTTATGATCTAGTTATGAGGGTTTGGGTTTTCCCCTTTTGGGAAAATTGCATGTTCCAAAGTTTTTTGCATAAATGAAAAGCGGGGTCAATCCAATAATTTTTGAGGACTTTGTGGGTCGGGGGGTGAAGGGGGAAAGAATTATCAAAGATGTCTAAAAAAGGGGTTTTTTAAATTTACTTGCTCGAGACCCAGCAAGACTTAAGTTTGGGGTTTTGATGTGAATCAAATTGTAGTCCTTTTTTGTATTTGTTTTAACACACAATTTTAGGTGAAAAAAAGGGCTTTTTTTGATATATTGTAGGACAAAAGACCAATCCATATGAGAGGGGAAGAAAAAAAAGGTCTGAATCTGATCAGTAATAACCCCTTTAAAATTAACTTAAAATGTTTCTAAAAGTTCCCCCAATTTCCATTAACCCTTTTTAAAAAGGCCCTGGATACCTGACGCCCCAAAATCCGGATGAAGAAGATTTCGGCTGTTTTACGAAAAACGCACAATGAAAAGGGAAAACGCGGACCGGGGGTCGGGAAAGCGGGCCCGACGGGGTATGACAAAATGCCCGTCGGGCTTTCCCAAGGGGCAGATCGCCCGGCCGGGCAAATGCTATTTGGGATGTTTTCGAGCCCAACTATTTAAATAGCTAGGCACGACTTCCCAAGGATCTTTGGCGGGGGGACCCCCTTTTTAAAAAGCATTTGGCTTGGGAGCCATTTTTTGAAGGAGAGAGAAGATCAAGCCCCATTCCCCTTTTAAAACTAGCCTCAAAGGTAGCATTTACTCATCTTCTTGTAATGTTGCCCACTAGGGGGTGGCTAGATTTTTGGGACCTTTCAGTTTATTAGGGGGGGCTTTTTAAATATGAACCCATGACTTTGTTTTTTTTTATAGATTTCCCAAATTTTGGTTTTTTTCATGTCTTTATTTGAATCCGTGGGTTGGGGTTTTTTTAGTAAGCAACCGGAAAAGCCTTAACTTCAATGTCTCTTTAACTTGGGGTAGGGAGCTAACATAGATAAGGAACCCTAGGCTAAACGATCGGGGGGTACCCGGGGGGGATCTTATGTATTGAACGTTTTTAGAAGTCAAACCTTTAGTTTTCTATGGCGTAGGAGTGAGGGGTTGGGGAGTAGAGCCTAGGAGACGGGGGATCGGCCCTTTTCCTAGGTGTAAAATTCACAAAGGTGATAAGGTTGGGAGAGCGTAAAATCAACACGATCCCGATAAATATTGGAAAAATAATTAGATTTTTGGATTCATGTGAACAAAACAACCCCAAAAAAAAGCTAGAAGTACTCTTTCCCTCATTGTGTTTCTCTTGCATTTTTTTTTCCTTCTCGTTTAGTACTTCCCCGCCTTTGATCCTAAAAAATCAAAATCAAACTAATTTTGCTTTTTTGTTAGGTTTAATAGTTTTAGAAATTTAAACTCCTCCTTGTGGGTTCGACACCTTTTTATGCATTGCTCGTCGTATACTTGAGAGGTAGTATTTTTTGGGATTTATTACTTGTTTTTTGTACTTAGCACCCTAGAAATCACAAAAACAGGGTTCAGGCCCCTTCTTCTCCCCCTTTTTTTTCTTGGGAGGGTTTTTGGGCCCCCCGCCTTTGGCTTAAATTTATTCTTGAATTGCTTCCCTTCAAGACCTCTTAAACACATCAATTTGGCCATTACCCGATCCTAAAATTTTCCTTTTGATTTCATAGCCGATTGCCTTATCTTCTACACGAGCAATAGCATCCTTAAGTTGCTCAAATGATTTTGGAAGAATATTCAATAAAGCAATTGCCTTATCTTCTTCCACCATCCTCGGCATCGACATTTTCTAGATCATCAACTATCTTATTGAATTGATCTAACTGGTCCCCTATAGTTCTATCATCATTGAATCGAAAGAGTATAGGCGTTGTTTGAGATATAACCTTTTAACCAACGACTTGGTCATGTAGAGTTCCTCTAATTTCTTCCAAATTGAGCAGCAGATTCCTCCTTCACAACTTCTCTAAGACGTTTTATCAACATACAAGATGATCGTGCTTCGAGCCTTCTACAATATCTCGAGCTACCTTCGCACTTGTCATCTAACTTGGTCGCTCAAGAGCTTCATCAAGTCCTTGATGAGTAAAGTGCCGCTGCATCTTGTTTGCCACTCGGCCAAAAGTCATTCCTTCGTTGAATTTCAATGTTTCAAACCGCGCATCACCATCGATCTATCCTCGCATCCCACAGACAGACCTACTCGTGAGATTGATCGAGCCACATGCTCACTCCCAAAGCCGAGTTTTCGTGGCCGCATTCAACACTTCAAGGAAATTTTTCTTTTCTAAATACATGCTTTATCATAAACAAAAATAGTGTTATCTTTTCTTGTGAATTACGTGCTAATGTGGCATACAATTTATAATATGGGGAGAAAAAGTCGTTTCAAACCTAATTAGATATTGTCGTTTTATCCACGTATTTTAAATTGGTTGCCAAATCAATACCGGAAAAGTGAAGATGTGATAACTTAGAAAATAGTGATTTATCAGATTTCAAAAATGCGTGAATTTGATCATATTTATCAATTTATCTTTTTTCTCCTTCAATTAAACATATCAACCAACAATTCAAAAACGCTGCATTCTCTCCGTCCGCCATTAGTAGTCTCATTTTGATTAGGCACTAGTTTTAAGAAATTCTTTGATTTTGTGAAGAAAAATGGGGAAATGAGTTAGTGGAAAGTGGACCCACTTTTATATATTGGTTTTATAATAGAATGTGGGTGTAATAAGTTAGTTGAATGGTAGATCATTTCTAAAATGGAAAAAGCAAATGAGACTTTAAATCACGGACATCCCAAAGTAATAAAATGAGATATTATTTCAGACCGAGGGAGTATCATCTTAGCTAGGACAAGGTCGATGGAGTAATATTTAGGTGCTTAGATCAAATGGTAGATAAGATTTGAAATGTTAATATTGATCTTGAAATTGTTTAACAATTGTTGTTCTAATTTTAAGGTGCAATTTAAGTATAAAAACAAATAATAAATCCCTAAAAATACTACTTTTGCAAGTTTACGAACGTGTAATGCATTATAAAAGATGTCGAACCCACAAGGAGGAGATTAATTGCTAAAACAATTAAACCTAACTAAAAAATAGTAAATTTGTTTAATTTTGGGTTTTAGATAAGAATGTGAGTGAAGTACTAAACGAGAATGAAAATGCAAGGGAAACACAAGAAAGAGGAAGACTTACACCTAGCTTGTTTCGGGTCACTTGTTCATATGAATCCTAAAGTCTAATTACTTTCAATTATTTATCCGGATCGTATTGATTTTACGCTCTCACGCAGCGGATCACTGATCGTGGAATTTAACACCTAGGATAAGCGATCAATGTCTCCTAGGCTCACTCACCAACCCTCACCCCTACGTCCTATAGTAAGCTCGGATTGGCTTCTACGAATGTTCAACCACAAGATCCCCCCTGGACTATCCTCGATCAGTTTTAGATTAGGGTTTCTTATCTATGTTAGCTCTCTATCCCAAGTTAAAGAGACATTGAAGATAAGACCATTTACGATTAAATTTGCTAGCAAATCCAACATGGATTGAAATAAAGATATAAGAGCCAAAATATGGAAATCTATCAAAACACAATTATGGATTTATATTACAAGTTTCCCCTCAATAACTAGGAGTAATCCCTAAAATCTAGCCACTCATAGTTGGCAAAAAATACAAGAGAACAAGTAAATGCTACCATATGGGGCTTGATTTTAGGTGGATGAGGCTTGATCTTGTTCTTCTCTCCCCGAGATGGGTCTCAAGCTTCAATCTCCTTGAAATTCGTCTCGAGCTGCCAAAAGGTGTTTTAGAAGTCGTGCCCTAGCTATTTAAATAAATATGGCTCAAAAACAAGCCCGATAACATTTGCCCGTCGGCAATTTGTGACTTAAAAACGCCGGGTCGGGCGTTTCCGACTTCGCGACATGCTCCCAAATGGCCTAGTCGCGTGAAAAGGCTAATTTCATGCATCGGTTATATGTGAAAAGCACTATATTTTGCTGGGTCTAACACGGTTTCTAGCAGTGTGTGACTCGCTAGATCCGGAGATCTTGGAGGGAACGGACTAGCTGAAAGAATGAAGGAGAAGTGAGCAGATTAAGGAAAAGAAGGCTAGAAGAAGGGAGTCAATAGCGAGGGCAACAAAGTCTATCTATACCTCGTTGGGCCCCACTTCAACGCCTATAAATAGAGGAGCATGCAACACACAAAAAAAAGGAACTTTTTCACTCTTAGCTCACACACACACACACTTGGGAAATGGAAGTTCTGGGGTAGTTTAGGTTTCAAGGGGTCAAATCTTCGAGAAATTTCGTCGTAACACCGTCCGCGTGAGGGCGAAGATACAATCTATTTACTTTCGGTTCTTTTGCACTCTATTTCGTTCGAACTTCACTTTTGGAAGTTGATTTGGTTGTTGATGTTACTGATTATCTATGCATTTCTTAGTTTTCGTTATATTTGTGTTATTTCGTGTTGATCTACGTTGATCCTGGCGTTAAGAGTTTTTATTTCGGGGAGTTGCATGTTGATCTCTGTTCGTCACTTTGGTGCTCGATCGGGAATTTGGCTGTAGATCTGCAGGTTGTTGTTGATCGGAGGTTGTTGGTTGAATCTGAAGTTATGGAATGTTTTTTTTTTTTTTTTTTTTGGTGGAGTTTGTGTCGGATGCTTGGGTCCGAGTGGATTTAGCATCCGAGGTTGGATTTGAACAGAGGAAGTCGAGTTATGCATGGATTTTGAGTTTTCTATTTACTTTGTTTTACTTCGTCTAGCATCCGTATATCGGTTTAGTTCTTAATTGTTCTTCATTTAATCGTTTTTTTTTTTTTTTTTAAAAACCTTTCACGGTGGAGGGATAAGTAGGACCCTCATCCCCTATATATCATCGAACAAAATCGAAAGTCAACATACAAACCATCCTAAAAGATTGTCTAAAGAAAACACCAAAGACCATCTAAACTATTACAATGAGCACAGCCCAAACCAACCACTATCAAACGAAAAACAAAACTATTGTCATGCTCATTCAAAACCGAAAATTTGCGACCGATCTGATCCATCCCGCAAAGAGCCTTTACCCGAGACGAGCCGACACGCCCGTGTAAAGCACCTGTTCACCGGACTGGATTCCAGCCTCCTGCAAGGAAATCCGCAGCTTTGTTACCTTCCCTAAAAATATGGGATACTTTCCAGTCCATTCACCAGAACTCCTTTCCGATCTAGCAAATCCACGCACACATCCGCTGATCCAGAGCTTACCCGAGGCTAGCCGACTTACCACCCTTTCGCATCCAACTCAATCCACACTCGCCTCCCGTGCTTAGCAATCATAACACCTAGAAGACGAGCCGCGACCTCGGCCTCCAAACCCAAAGCCACCTCTAGACCCAGAGAAAGCGGCAATAATTTCACCTCGAGTCTCGCAACACGGCTCCCCACCAGATTTTCGAGACACCGGAGAAAATGCTCCATCCACGTTGAGTTTACACCAACCCTCATCCGGAGGTCTCCACGAACCCTTACAACTTTCCTCCTTCGGACATGACGAGCCCCTCCCTCATCACATCCGATTGAGGGCAACAATCCCCGGTGTTGGTCCTATCGGTTTGGCCAAAACCGATTTCTCAAGTGAGAATTAACCCTCCTAATTACATTCTCCACTTCAAAGGTTTCTCCCTATGAACATTTTCATTTCTCTCCGACCAAATAAACCACAAAATAAGATAGGGGATGAGCGTACATAAATGACCACCTGCTCTTATTCCCAAATGTCTTTGCCACCACCTAAACCTAAGCTTAATGTTCTCCTACCTCCATGAACGAGCGGTACTTGAGGAAACCACCTTGCAAAATATTGCCACACTCTCCTTGCCGCCTCCCCGTTCACAAATAAATGCGTCTTGTCTCAATCTGCGACTCGACACGGCATCTACACTTTGAAGCCAACGAGATTCCACTCCATTGCATCTTTGCCTCTACGAAATTCGATTCGCCAAGAGACGCCCGAACATCGAGATGGACAATCCAATGTTTTTCCCCATATCATTTCAAGGATCAACCGCTTCCTGCTCTTTTCGACTAGATCCCAAGCCGAAGCTGTTGTAAAGTCCCCATTCCCGGATAACTTCCATCTTCCCTATCTCGAACCCCTCATCAAAGGTGTTTGTAAAATTTTCTCGGCAATCTCCTCCCCAAACCCTCCTCCTCCACAAGCATCCTAACCTTCACCTCATCCCAATGATCCCCCATCCGAGAGATCATTAACTTTCAATGGGCGCTTAGATTCGGCCCACGACACTGCAGGGCGAACACAGAACCAAGAATCAAACCAAAAGTTTATATTACCCTACCACCCACCTCACTGTTCTCGACAAAGCTCCCCACCATGAGCAGTTTTCTCCACATAGGGCTAAATCTTCGATCTATACAAAACCATCGGAAATGATTTTGAGCGAGTATTTTTGGAACATGTAACGAGCCCACAAAGACTCGATTCCTGAACCTCCACCACAACTTGAGACTAAACGCCATCACCGAGTCGCAAGATTGCGAATACCCAAACCCCCTCATCGGTGGGTAGGCAAATTCTCTGCAATTAATCCAATGAGTCTTTCTAGAAGTGTAGCATGACCCCCATAAAAACCGGCCGCACTTGTTCTATACGCCTCAAGGCACCCTTTGTAGGATCCATTACCGGAAAACATGGATAGGTAAAGCCCCCGAGGACGCTTCTTATCAAAGTTAAACGACCCCCAAAGGACAGGTGTCTATGACTCCAACGTGATTCTTGCCGATATTTTATCTCGAATAAATAGGAATAGGCTTGTCTTTCTCGGTCCCCAAAAATTGGCACTCCCGAGATAGAAAAAAGGAAGACATCCTGTTGAAATCCACTTACCTCGGTCACTATCTCTTGCCCATGCGACATGCTTCTTATCAAGATAAAGCGGCTCTTTCCCACATTCACTTTGTCCCGAAACCTCCATGTAATGTTTCAAGCATTCTTTCACTTCAAGGATTCTTTGAGCTCAGAGCTGCGAAAAGATAAGTATATCATCTGCATACACCAAGTGAGAGATCCCCATGGTATATCTAGGCAGTGCGATACATCAATTCCTTACGCCCCAAAATGAGGCGGTCAAGCAACCTTGAAAGATAGTTAGTGCCAAAACGAAAAGGAGGGAGAAATCGGGTCCCCTTGCGAGACCTCGAGTCGATTTGAAAAAACCCGCCACACTCCCGTTAATAAGAACCGAGAACCAGCAAGGAGAAATACAATTTTCAATAAACCTCACCCACGTGTCCGAGAAACCCATTTTTCTAAGAATTTTCGTAAGAATGGCCATTTGAACACGATCATAAGCTTTCTCCATATCCGCTTTAGAGCCAAATTCGGGAAGTCACCCTTCAGATTTCATGAAGCAGTTCTTTAGCCGAAGCACATTATCACTCAGCAACCTCCCTTGAATAAAACCACTTTGATTAGGAGCAATGATCGGGGAAGAAGAGGAGCCATCCTTGAGGCAGAAGCTTGGATATGATTTTATTCATTACATTGCACAATTTAATCGGCCTAAACTCAGCCATTGTGTAGGATTATCCTTCTTAGGAATTAGAACTATTAAGGTGGCGCAATACCTCGTGGGATAGGGAGCAGAAAAAATCCGACCTTCTTTGCCACCACATCATCACCAATTATCTCCCGCAAGCTGGAAAAAGCGCAGCACCCTCGGCCTGCGGCACTTTCTCCATTTAAGCTAAAAACAATATTCCTTACCTCTTCCACGAGAGGGTGCCCTCTCCGCAACTACGTATTAATGTGGGAAGGGAGGGTAGAAAGAATTTCAGATCCGGCTCCTCTAACACTCCCACATCTTCGGAAAGAAGGCCACTTGAAGAAACTCTACGAACTCCTAATATCTGCCTCTTGATCGAGTCTGGTTCCCATCCTCAATCGCTAGGATTCTAGATTTTACCCATTTACTTTCACCCATCCTTGAAAGAACCTTGTATTTCTATCCCCCTCGCCACCCACTTCAAAGCGCTTTTTGACACCAAAAATCTTCCTCATCTTTAACCTTAGTAGAATTCCATGACCATCTCTGCATTTCGATCTCAACTCGAGAGCGGGATTCGATCATATCTTTCCGTGGCTTTCTTAGCCTCCACCTCGAGCTTTCCTTACTTTTTCAAAAATGTTACCAAAGACCACACGGTTCAGTTCTTAAATTTTTCTTAAACTGGTGAGCTTGATTTGGATATTGATCATACCGCTAGTACTGTTTCCCCCCTCCGGCTCCGTTCCACTTCCTTAAAAAACGAGAACCGCCCCACATATTTTGAAACGAAAGGATGGCATCAGTCGTATCGACCCCTTATAAAAGGGGGGAAATGATGAGGGAATTCTAGGGAGATTGAAACTCGTGGATTGAACGGGTTCCCCCATCCTTCCCAAAAAGAACTCGGCCCCGCCTCCCCAAAAGTATTTGCCCAAGTGAATTTAGAACCTTGCGCCCCAGGGGGCCGGTCCAATTGTTCCAAAATCCATCATTTTTTTGGGTTTTCCTTCCTTGCCTTCTCACCTTCCATGCTCTCCCCCCGAAAACAAAGATATTGAAATCACCTCCCACCAACCACGGGAAATTAACTGGGTAATTCTCGAAGCCTCCCATTCCCCCTCCCCCCCTAGAACATTTGCCAAAGCATCGTAAAAAAGGGGGGGGCGGGGGAGAAAAGAAGTTTTCGCCATGGAAAATTTGATCGAAAAAAAATTACCTCCCCCTTTAAATTTCCCCTCCAACAAAAATCCATATTTGACCATTGGGGTTAGAATTTTAAAAGGAGACCAAAGATCACTAAAAAATTGGCTTGGGTGGGTAAGAGGTTCAAAAATTGCTCCTACGTTCATTTTTTTTCCAATCTCTTAATCATCCTGGGTGTTCTTCCACACCTCGAGCATTCCAAATCGAAGATTAAGCGACATAAAACAATTCCCACCCTTCCTCTTCCCCAATTTTTCCCCTTTTTGAAACTTTTCCTCCCCTTTCTTTGAAAATAAAAAACCCCCCTTTTTCAGTTTTTCTCCTTTTCACCCCCATTCCGTTTTTAAATCATCTTCATCATCCCCTTCCTTTTTTCTTCGCACCCCGGGAAACAAAAACACCATTTTAAGCATCTTTAAATATTTGGCTTGACCCCCAAGACCTCCCATCCGTGTCCATGGGGGAAAAAAAAGGGAAAACTTTGCCATATCCTTCCGGAGAAAAATTTATCCCGCCCCCCCTTCCCAAAAAAAAGGGTCCCCTTAAAAACCAAAAAGAGAGGAGTAACCCCGCTTATCACCGCGGGCACCCACGCGACCCTCTCCTTCAAACACAAACCCCCCGGGTCCCCGACCCCCCCCCCGGAAAAACCCCCCGCCCCAAAGGACCCCCCCCCCGCTTCCCCGCCCCACCCTTTTGGGAAAAACCCCCCAACCTGCCCTTTCCCCTATCCTTTTACACCAACCCCTCCGCCCGCTCTCCATCACTCAAAATCCCCTTTCCCCCCTTTTACCCTTCCCCTTTCCCCCCCAAGGGGGATGCAAAACCCCCGAGATATCATAATCCCCCCCGGGTCTTTCCCCAAAAACCTTCGCATAACACACGTCTAGGCCAAAATGTTTCAAACTTGACAAAATAAAGGGAAATTTGATCCCCTTTTTTTTTGGTTTCAATTTCCCTTCCCTGAATGTCTATAATAATCTCGAACATCTTGGAGATATAATTTCAACACATAATCTAGCAAAGGATAGTCTCGGCAGATATTGTGGGATGATCCCAACAAAATCTCCAAGAAGGCCCCCATCGCAAGCGGAACCAGACTTTTCAAACAAGTGAATGGGGAGCCCCATCGATTTAAAGCCCGCTATGACTAAAAAGGGTCAAAGTTTTGTCCATTTAAAAACTCTTGGGGGGGACGATCCACCCAAAGATTCCATTAGGACCATTTAACAATTTGGCATAATCATCGATCATAGCAAATTGAACTAGAACATCTTAGCATTTATATATTTCCACGAGAACTCACCCTTAAATTTCATACCCATGAAGGCTCTGCGAATTTGAGCGACAGGGAATCGAGGGGGAAAAATTTTCCCCACGATAGCAAAGCCCAACCGGAAAAAAAGCGAGGTCTACGCGAAAATTGGATGAAGGGCCCACCTTTCCCCACACACCCGTCCTCTTGATTTTTTCCCGGTTCAAAGCTCACATACTCTCCCTCGATTGCCCCCATCGCAGTAGAGCTTTTAAATTCCTTATCCATGCCCTATTCCCAAAAGCTCTTAGAACTCCCCTCCTCTTTACCATTTGAAAATCCCCGTGCCGCTTAGAAACCCTTGGCAACTCACTCCCCCCTAAAACTTTATTCCTCTCCCTTTCCTTAGCAGCCCTCAAAAAGGATTTGTTGGTGGGGAAAGTCCTCTTCTTCATCCCCCGGGTTCATCTCCGAACTCCTTTGAGCTGAGTATTCATCCCTCCACTTGTCCAACACCGAATCGCTTTTTGCCAATAACGCCATTTCATGTAGAGGTTGTGGGAATTAGACCCAAAAGATCGAGTGCGGCCTCGAATAACATCAACCTACCCTGTATCACGGGCGGTCCTCTCCCATGTCTCTCGAAATGCTCCAGTATCACTCAAAATATCGAGACTCCAGGGGGTTTCCCGACCATCGCCATTACGCGTCCCTACCAACAACAACCCCTCCTCCTTAGCCCTTCCAACCTCGACACCACCTTACCAAACCCACCACAGAAGCCAAGGCCCCCTCAGAAACTACCATAGACTAGCATCCCCAGAACCCCCATCGTTCACCTCCCAAACCCCTGGCCCCCAATCACCCAAAACCCCTTCCCGACTCCGAGCACTCGAAATAACATCCGGCTCGCCCAACCCCCTCCTATAGCCTCCTCGGCCCCCTATCCCCCATAACCCAAAGAAACGAGCCCATTCTTTCAGAGCGTCTGACTCTCCCTTCAACCCCCTTCCTCATTTCAGCCATTCTCACCGGGGGCACTCGGACCGATTTCGTCCGTCCCCCCAAACATACGGAACGCCATTTTCGCCGATCCCCTACAAACAGGGAATCATAAACGTCACAAACGCCACCGATTTCAACTCGGGCACTCCTCCCCGCAACAACCCCCTCCGGCACGGCGCCATTAACCGCGCGGACCCGAAAGCCACACCCGGAGAAAAACCCCCACCAACCCGACCCCTCACGCGAGCCCAAAAGGGCAACAAAGTAACCTAAGATGGGAAAAAAGAAAAAAACAAAGGCGTGGACAATCAGAGAAAATCCAAAGAACTATGTGAAAACGCACCTTCAGTGAACTCCCCCATTGCTCTCTTCCGATTCAATAAAATACTCTTATTTAATCGTTAAAATCCAGTCTGCTTTTTTTCCGATTATGCTCTACCTATTTCTTCGAGTTTTTATGCAAATTGGTTGAAGAAGATGATGTCATTGTTAGTTAGTACCTTAGTTAGTTGTTTTCGCTTTTCTTCCGCCTTTCGGTTATGGTCCCCAGTCGGTTTATTTCCGGATCTAGGTAATTTAGAATAGTCTCTGGATCTAGTGATTGTTTCGGTTCTAGTTTACGTGCATGCTTTTGTTGTTTTGCCCAGATCTAAGCATTAGCTAGCGATTTAAAATCAAGTTTAGTTTAATTTCCTCACCCAAAAAAAGCGTGGCTGACCACCCAAAACAATTCCCAAATCCTTGAGCATGATTATTAGTTGTGGGGTCGATCCCTACTTTGTCTAGGTTTTGTATAAGTGGTTGAGGGTTTTTGAAGAAGTCTCGTGTGTCCGACGACCAGTGAGTTCCCAGTCCTTGTGATCTAGCGGATTTGTTGGACCAAGGAAACTGTTATTTCTTTAGTGCACACGGTGACCCCACTACGTGTCTTCATCGCGCGTTTTCACTCCCATTTCAAACTTGTAAAACGGGCATCTTCCTGGGACTCGATTAGGCGTGCGGTATCCCACGAAGATCTTTCGAAGATGAATGCAATTATGGTATTTTAGAAGTAGTAAAAAATGAGAGATTTCGAATATGGGTCTCAATTCGCAACTTTCGAGATTTGACATTAAATTCATTGACCTTTCGAATATAAATCGAGGCTGCGAATTTTTTTAATGGAATTTTTACTTTTTTTTATTTATTCTCTTCATTTTTCTTATTATTTTCCTTCCAATATTTATTAATTGACAAAATCCCCTAATTATTCTCTTATTATTTCTTTTCTTATTTTTTACATTCATCTTTGATGAACACCCCGTAATTAACACTTTATACATAATGCCTTTCTTTCTCTTGCATCATTACAAATACCTCCCCCTTGAAGGGTGTGAGTGTTGTGTCCTTCCTTACCCAAATCGAATTCCTTCAAAATTTGATACCCCAAGATAAACGGGGAAAAAATCGAAGATGGCCAAAGGTTTAACGTAGATACGAATTGGGCAACGGCATCGTTATGCGTTGCGGGATCCCCTCTTCGACTCGGATGGGCCCCCCTTTGGAAAGCACATCGTTCCCAATAAACCTTCCAAAAAGACGAACTTGTGTGGGATAACGGGACCCTTTTCCCGAACCTTTTTCGATCGGATTTTGGTGGTTTGGGGAAAGGATTTTTGTTGTACTTGATATTTTGCTTGGGAAATGATTCGCAAGTTTTTGGTTTTTTCATTGCTTTTTCTTGGTTTTTTTGTTCTTATTAAAAGATTTATGATTAAAATGACCCTTTATTTTTCTAGAAAAAAAAAAAAAACCCATCCCCCCGTCCCCCCCTCTATTTCTCTCTCGTTTTCCTCTCGGTCGTTGCCCCTCTTCAGTTGTGGCCGCCCCGAATTTCGCCACCATCAATCACTTGCGATCATCAATCAACCCGGGCGATGATCCCCCACCCCCCCCTCTCCCCACGGATAACGTCGTGTTCCGACCGAAGCTCAAACATTCGTTTCCCTTGTTGCGTTCGGAGGTGTTTCCTTTTTGGGGTCCCCAATCAAAAACTCATGATACTCCACTCCTTCCAAAATCCCCCCTCGCTTCTCCATTCCCTTCCCATCTTCTAAATCTCCCAACTCCTGGACCCCGTCACCGCGGGTATAAATTGACCCCGCGCCCCATTCCTCGATATTCTCATCAACCCCACTTCCCTCCCTCTCCTCCCCCCCAACTTCAACCCCCTCTCCTTCTCATTAAACTCGAAGATCAAAGGGCTATGATCGGAAATGTCCTTCTTGATGAAGAAACCCAAAAGCCCTTATTCCTATAACACAATTGGATTAAAACTCAAAACTATTTCCCCCTCCCTTTTTAATCCACTAATGAAAATTGACATATAGATCCATTATATATATATTGTATAAGCCCCTAAAAACCACTTCATTCCAATTCATGAATGTTTTCGCTAAATGAAAAAAAAAACCCCTTTTTTCTTCCATTTTCAAAATCAGCGCCTCTCTAATTTTTACAAACGGGAAGTATTTCCCTTTCCTTTGAAGCGTTGAAGCTCACAATATACCATTCGAAAAGCATTCACAAGTAATTGTTTAGAAGCATCCAAAACATGTAAAAACCTTGCATTTTTTTTTCCGATTTCACATTAAATGAGTTATGTTAGAACAATTTTTTCCGATTAACGTTATAGATGTGTATCTACGTCTTTTAAACATAAAATCAAGATTCTAACTAAGTAGTTTTCTTTAATATGTACTAAAGAAGTTGACATTGTTCTTCCTTACTTTCATTTTTTATATGCAGGTATGGATGACACTTATCACAAGACTTTATTCCTATGATAGGAATGGAGTTTGAAAGAGTTGAGGCATATGATTTATATAGAAATATGCAAAAGCAACAGATTTGGAACTCGAAAAACCCGCTCATAAGGATCCAATTAGCAAGCTTTTGGACATAAGTTTTTGTTGTTGTAAAGAAGGTTTTAGAGAAAAGACATCGAGTTGTTATAGTGAAGAGACCTCTTCGAAATTAGGTACGGACGAAAAGTTATGTTGAAAATCAAGCGTAGATAGGGTTTAGATGTTTCCGAAATGTCTAATGTTCAACAAACTAAAGTTGATGTTGCTCAAAGTTAAGGGTTCCTCCAAGAAAATTTTGGATGTAATGGCAAAAGAATCTAGTGGAATTCAACATCTTGGTTTCACTCTTTATTGATTTGAAGAATTATTTGAGAACTAAGAGGACTTGGAGATTAAACAAGGCGATGTGGAGGGGTGTTACAATCTTTACAAAGGATGACAAGTGAGGATCCACACTTTTACATGCTCACTAGACGTGAAAGATCTAATTACCAATATATTTTGGACCGATGGTAGAATGATACAAGATTTTGGTCATTTTGGTGATGTTGTTTGCTTTGATACTACCTATTAAAAAAAACATTGAATATTAGACCAATTGTTTTGTTCGTTGGCAAATTTTGGTGGATTTTTAACGCCGAAACAATTGAAACCTTTGGTGGTTGTTTAGTGCATTTGAAGACCATGATAAAAAACGACAAATCAAAAATCAAGACCCAAAGAGCCTTGTTTTAGTTTCCAAGTGGCCATCTTTTTCCATGCATTGTTTGAAACATTTTAAAGCGATCCATTTTTTCAAAGTTTTTTTTGAGTTTTAAGAACACATTTGACGAATTAGCTTTTGGTGTACGTTTTGAAGAAGAATGGGAACTCCTCGGGGCATGGAATGAAATGTTAGAAAAATACAACTTCAAGATAATCTGGAAAATAATGTTTTCTCAAAAGGGAAAAATGGGCATTGGTATATGGAAGAAATAATTTTATTTTTAAACATTACAACTCTTACCATTGGTATATGGGGCAGCCGGCGGCCCAAGGGCCCATCTAATTACCATCGCTTTGTTTGCACATTTTAAAAAACGATCCTTTTTAGTGTTTTTGAGTTTAAGAACACTTTTGCAGTGATTTTGTTTGTATTTAACTTTAAAGAAGAATGGAACTCCCGGGAGGAATGAAATGTTAGAAAAATACAATTGGGGAGATAATGGGTGGTTGACAAGAATGTTTTCTTAAGGAAAAAATGGGCATTGGTATATGGAAGAAATACATTTTATGTTGATATCATTACAACTAAATGAGTGCGTAAATCATGAGGCTCGTTTCATGCATGTGTTTTTGCAAAACCCCAAATGAAATCGGAAACAACGACCCTTTTTGAGCGGTGTGGTGGTTCCCGAAAACCAAAGATCACATCATTCCAGGGTGAAAGCAAAATTTGGGAAAAGAGGAGAAAAAGGCGGCTTTTGAACTGATCAAGTCATTATCCAATGAGCCCCCGGCCCTTGCTTGGAGAAGAAGAATGAACTCCACTCTAAGGTGAAGGACAAAGCGCATTTCGGGGTGGTACCCTAGGGATCGAGCCTACGCCTCCCTATAAAAAGGAGCCTTGCAAAAAATGAAGGGAGTTCCCCCATATTTTCATTTTCTTGCCGAGTAGTTTAGGGGGTCCTCTTTAGAGTAGGTAGGATTTCTAGCTCTCTTGAGATGAAATCAAGTTCTCTTCAATTCCTTGCTTTCAATCTCCCCACACTTGGTTTCGTTTAGATAGCTGGTAGTTAGTTCTTTCCCGTTGTTCTTGCGCATTTCGGCGTTTTGTAATTCCACCCCAGAAGGGGTCTAAGACAATTTCCTCTTTCCTAGCTTATTTTCCGTTTTCTATTTATGTAATCGACTCTCTTTCCTCGTTTTTGTATTAGTTTAATCTAAGTCATGTTTTGTTTTCTTCGTTCGTGCTTGTTTTATGTTTTGATGTTTTAGACCCTTTTTTGCTTTCGTTTAAGGGAGTCTTAGCTTAGATTTTTTTTTTTCGTTTGAGTCTATATTTTTTGTTTAGATCTACGTGTTTTCTTTTCGTCTTTGCATGTTTTAGCCGTAGTTCTTGTTTTTCGTTGTCGTAGCTTAGATCGTAGGAGTAATTTTAAGTTTTATGTGTTTTGTTTTGTTTGTCTTCCTGGGCTTTTAGACTTCCCTTTCGTTTCCTTGCCTGGATCGTTGAGGAAGACGATTCTTAAAGTTGTTTTGCTTTTCGTACATTTCGGGGCTCGAAAACCCCCGTTTATTCTGTTTCTCTTTTTTTAGTAATGTTTTGAGTTGATCGTTAGGTAGTTTAGTTGTTCGCTTAGTTAGTCTCTCTTTTCCAACCCGTAGTTAAGCTTAACCCACCTAAAGTAAAGCGTGGCGACAAGCCCCGGCCGTATCACCAAACAATTAAACGCCTCATCTTTGTGGGATCGATCCTTACTTCCACTAATAATTAATAGTATTAGTGGGTTAAGGTTTTTGATGTCATATTCCCTTCGCCCCAAATTTTTCTCACTCAAGTCGAAGTACTCGCTTGATCGCAGAACCTTTACGGATCCACTCACCCACAATTTTGTAGGTGAAACAGAAATAGGCGGCTTGATCAGGTCGAATGTCCAACTTGAGAGCTTAAGACACACACAACTTTCAAGAAGAGGGAGACGAGGCGGAAAGGCGATTGTCATGAAACATTATGCAAATTACAAAAACAATATTGTTGAGGTGTTCCATCATTTTCAAAGGTTGAAGATGATCAGTAGAAAGAAGTCTAGAAGATTTCAAAAATGCTCAAAGTTCTCTTATGAACTTTTCCATTAGAAATACTAAAGCATGGAGCGCATATATACACACGAGATATTTGCATTATTTAATGAGTTGAGGAAGGCATTTAAAAGCAAAATCGAGAGTGAGAGTCAACTTGGAAGTTCAAGAATATATAAGGTTAGACCTCTTGATCGGGAACTTATGAACATAGGTCACATATGATTCCATTTCTTGTAGTCTGTAGAAAGTTTGAATTCTCGGGTATTTTATGCTCACATAGTTTAAAAGTCTTTACATTAAT
Organism: Salvia hispanica; assembly: GCF_023119035.1. Taxonomy (NCBI): domain Eukaryota; kingdom Viridiplantae; phylum Streptophyta; class Magnoliopsida; order Lamiales; family Lamiaceae; genus Salvia; species Salvia hispanica. The sequence continues at coordinate 24,878 of NW_025952578.1, read as the reverse complement.
GAACGTCATTGAATACCCGATAAATATATCTTAAAGCGATGGACCAAACATGCTAAGGCGGGATGGCAAGAGTTTGCAAGGAAGACTGCGTTGATGATGAAAAAACCCGAAAGAAACAACGATATAAAGAGTTATGTAATTCATTCATGACAGGCAGAGCGCGAGAGTGAAGATAGTTATGCTTATGCCATGGAATGTCTCTTAAAATTGGGAAACACATTGATGGAATGGTAGAGAAGGGAAAAAGTGTTGTTGTTGAGGCAAAGAAGGTCGGAGATGTTGCAACCAAAGGTGAATGCGATGAAAATCAAATTAAAGGTTTGAAACCTACAAGGAGGGTTACATACAAAATATGTAAGAGGCCGAATAATGCTTTGGAACAAGCTAACAGTAAAAAAGGGAAACCAAAAGCAATAAAGAGTGGTGTGGAACACGCTTCTTCTGCTGGGAATCAAGGGATTGTGCTCATCAATAATGACTACTGAAGCACGCACACTACTTTTGACCCTCAAAATACATCATAAATTTGGTGGAGAAAGAGATGCAAGCTTGCTTGCAATGAAGAAGAGCAAATTATCTGGATTATTGTTTTGTTATTTTTGAAATTTTCATGCACTAAAGACCAATTGTGTTTGAGCTTGAACCGGAAAAAGATTGATGAACTCAATTAGTTTGCTGCGAACTATTTATAAGTTTTTATGGTAATTTCATGATTTCATTATTTTTGCTGCTTGGTTGGAGTATATTTGAAATTTTGCAGTTGCCGCTTTGTGGGAAAATAATCTAGAAATAGTGATTCCTTAATGGGAGTAATTGATTGTGTGGTGTAGTTTTATACATAGACTGGAGTATATATATACTGAAATAGTACTGTGATTAAAGGAATTTGTAAGTAGCAGTGATTTAGTGTCTTTAGCAACTTTGGTTGTGTAGTGAATATGTACTGGAGTATATATCTAAGGAATTTGTACATGTAAGGAACGTGTAAGGAATTTGTATGTGGCAGCGAATTGATTGTGTTCCTTTCATAGCTCTTTTCATAAATTAGTTTTCAGAAACTTTAGGTGAGAGAACCAGCTTCTCGTTAGGGAAGACATTGGGAGAAATTGTTTTGAAGGTTGTTTTGATATTTTGGTGATATTTAGTGCGGCACATTCATGGATTAGGAGTAGAGTAGGCTTTTAGTAGACTTTTTTATATGTATAAAAATAGATCCATATGTCAATTTTAATTTGTGGATTAGGAATGGAGGAGGAAAAGTGGATTAGGAAATCTTACCGGTTAGAGAGAGATTAGAAAATAAATTACGAAATCAGAAAAATAATATGAGAAAAATTGATGTGGTAATTTGGTCAATTGATAAATTTGGGAAAGATAACAAGAAAAAGAAGATAAAAATATTAAAAGTAAAAATCCTTATTCAGAAAATTGCATGTTTCGATCCCATATTCTCGAAAGCATTAGCAATTTAATGTCAAATTTTGAAAGGTAAGCTAATTGAGATTTGAGACCGTATTCAATCTCTCAAAAAGGTTAATCTTGGAGCGTTGATTACTATTCATATTTGGACCATTTATCCTTTCTCCGCTCTCTTTTATATCTTGGTTTTTTTCCTATGATATTTCAAAATAAGGTCACCTTAAAAAGTATGTTAAGATAATGTAATAGTTTTTCTATAATTTGATTCACATCAAAAAAAATGTATTCTACACATATGAATCATCATAGAATCATATCAGCATCTTCTCCAAATCCAAAACTCAGCCTCTCATTATCGCAACATTCTCCATCAAACATTTTCGCAGACACACTTGTTTCACTGCGTAGATGCGTCGAAAACCAAGACCTCAAAGCGGGTTCTTCCTCCACGCCCAAATCCTCAAATCAGGACTCCACACCGATGTTTTTATATCCAATTCACTACTCAACATGTACTCAAAATGCGATCGCATACACGACGCACGCAACCTGTTCGACACAATGCCTCACACAACTATCGTATCATGGACCACCATGATGTCGGCCTATCATCGCAGCTCACGCCTCGATCAGCTGATGCTGCTGTTTTCAAGAATGGTGGAGCATCTCAACCCCAACGAGTTCACACTGGCAGTGCTTCCATGCTTGCGCGTTTAGAGGCGGTGATGTGAATTTGATCGAAGCTGTTCATTCTCACGCGATTACAAGCGGCCTCTTATCGGATAGCTTCTTGCGGAATTGTTTGATCGATGCGTATGCCAAAGTAGGGATGCTTACGACTGCGGAGAAGCTTCTGCTCAGGCTCTGCGCAGAAGACGTTGTTTCGTGGACTTGTGTCGTGTCTGGTTGCATAAGAAGTGGTGATTCCGAGAGGGGGATAGCGCTGTTTTGCAGAATGCAGGAAGATGGAGTCGTGCCTAATGATATCGCAATGGTTACTGTGTTGCAGGCATGCTCGGAGATCGGCACTTGGAATTATGCAGTGGATTCATGGATTGGTGTTGAAAGGGAATTGGTGGATGAGTTGTTTAGTTTTGAATTCGCTGATTGAGATGTACTCTACAAATGGATACTTCAACGAGGCTATGAGAGTCTTTCGTTGTTTCTGCTTTGGTAGTGAGGGTTTGCATCCTAGTCCTGAGACTATGGCAAACCTTCTACATGGCTGTGGAAGGTTAAAGCTAGGGAAAGAGGTTCATGGATACTTGATTAAACACGGCTTTCTTCCTTGCACCGTTGCTGAGAATTCACTTATGAACATGTATGCTGCACACGGATTTGTTCATTCTTCGTTGCTCATCTTTAGATCAATGGCCGAGAGAGACATTGTTTCTTGGAACACAATTATGAAATGCTTCGTGAAAATGCTCAGGCTGCTGATGCACTGAGACTCCTTCGTGAGAGTCACGGAGAAGGTTTGAGAGAGATCGATTTTGTCACGTTGCTTACATCTCTTGAAGCTTGTTCTGAGCTGGCGCGGATTAGGGAAGGCCGAGTTCTTCATGGTTACTCGATGAAAACAGGGTTGCTTGGTGATATCTTTGTGCAAAATGCTCTGATAGATATGTATGCAAAGTCGGGAGACTAGATTTGGCTGAGTGTGTTTTCGAGGGGGTGCACCAAAGAGATGTTGGCTCGTGGAACTCAATGATCACAGCATATGGTGTTAATGGAGATGGGGCATCTGCAGAGAAGGTGTTCAAGGAGCTCGAAGGAAGGGACCAAGAAACTGAATGCTATAACATTCACCAATGCTCTCTCAGCTTGTGCTCATGCTGGATTGGTTAAAGAAGGTTTTGCCATTTTTCAATCGATGGAGAAGCAGCGTGGAGTGAGTCGAAACATGGAGCATTATGCTTGTATGGTTGATCTGTTGGGGAGAGCAGGGAGAGGAACAAGCAATGGCCTTCATTGAGAAGATGCCAATGCGGCCTGGCTCTGATATTTGGGGAGCTCTGTTGAGTGCTTGTGTGGTTGTTGGTAACGTGGCACTAGCTGAGAGGGCGGGGAAGAGCTTGCAGCTCTGGAACCTTGTAGTAGCATCTGGAGAGTTGCGTTGGCGAATGCACATGCTGCTGCTGGGAAATGGGAGAAAGTAGTGGAATTGGGGAGGTGCAACGAGGTTGAGGAAGGAAGGGGGTGGAGTAGTGTGAATGTTGAGGGATTTGAGTTTGATTTCTTTGCAGGTGACACGAGGCATCCGGAGAGGAGATGATCTACGATGTTGTAGGGCGCTTGAAGATTCATATGCTCAATGATGGACCGGGTGATTTGATTTTGTTAACTTAGAAGAAGCAGCTTCAGTTGATCAAGGTTGAGGCATATGATGATTTGCAGACAAGTAAATATTTGTTTGTAAAGTAGTTAAAGTTTAGTTCATATGTCTTGATGCACAAGCCTATATATTTTCATTCAAGATGTGAGCTCTAGTGTTTCTCTGTATGTAAAATATAAATGAATTTAATCTATCATGTGTCACTGTATTCAAACTTGTGGATTTTGATCTATATTTGTTATGTCTTGATGCACAATCCATCTTTGTACACATAATCTATATAGATCGTACAAAGATAGATCGTACAAAGTTAGATTAAGAATGTCTCATATCATTTGATCTATATTTGTTAAGTGGATTGTACATTCCACTAATGCATTCCACATACATTTTATTATAAAACTAATATATAAAAGTATGGTCACATTCCACTCACTTTTCTACTCACTTTACTACATAAAGTCAAACAATTTCTTAAAACTAGTGTCGATCAAATATGGAACATTTAATCACGGACTAAAGGGAGTATTGCATTTCAAGATTTCATATTATATGACATCATATACATTGATCTGAATCATCACAAAATTGTACGTATATGGTAGTTTTACCGGCAAATTGCATTAGTAGTGCCATCCTATTTGCTTTCCACTGAAAATGAGTTTGACTTTTCTTATGGATTTCGTCTTCGAATTCTTCTAGCAATTATCCACCATCTGATGGCATATTAGTAATTAAAAGAAGATTATTCAAGAAAATTAAAAATTGTAAGTTAAATGAAAAGAATAAATGGTATCAAAAAATTACTCCATCCCAAGATGACAACTTTTTTTTACGTTAAATAAAAAGAATAAAATAAGAGAGAATATAGTAAAAATAATATGTTTTGATATTTAGTAATAAGCCAAGGAAGTGAAAAAAAGAGTTTACCTCTATATCTAGAAGTAGCATCTGACATTTCTAACTTCCCATTCCACTTCCTAATTCACCTACGTCATGTTCTATAGTCCTAAATTAGATGATATATTTGGACGATCACACAAAATTTTAGAAGATTTTGTTGTATGTATTAAATAGAGAAAGTAATTATAATGTAATAGATAAATGTGAGTATTTATTTTCCAGTTTTATGATAAAATGAAAATAGTTATATTCAAAATAATAGAGTGACTTGATGTTTATTTATAAAAATGCCAGATAAAAAGTTCCACAAAAGCCTGGTTAGCAATTTATGAAATCATATTTCAAACAATATTCCACACCTTTCAAAATTGATTAAATAGGTGCTTGTGATTTCCGCTCGGGTTTAGAAATACTTCTTCATCCATTAAATATGATACATTTATGACTCAATATGTGATTTTTGTAATGTTATTTTGTAAGTTAATGAGAGTAAAGTAAAAAAGATGAAAAAGTGGAAATAGAATTAATCTATTTTATGAAATGTTTATTTTTAAAGGATAACCTACTCCTTCCATTTAATACTTATACCTAACTCTTTCATCTCAAATTAACCACATCAATCAATAACTCCTAAAATCTCATGTGACTAAGAGATTCAGCCGGGAGGAGTAATTTCCAACTGAACCACTTCCGCCACTATATATATAATACTATTATTTGGCAAAACTATCATAGTATCATATACTTCAAAAATTAATTTACGGGTACCTAATTCATTAACAATATATACAAGCTTTACAAAATAAAAAGGAAATGTTCTAAAAGTTTTATTTCATTTAAGAAAATAAAATCTAATCATTGAATTTTAGAAAGTTAATCTAAAAAACTGAAGAAACTTAGTAGGAGTAAATACTAATTCATGATACGCATAAACAAAACATGTAGAATAGGGGGTATAATATTTCAAGAAAGTCGAGTATTTTGTCAAATTAATCAAGCATCCGTATTTGTTCTTCTTCAAATCAATGTCTTGTTTGATAAATAATGATTTAAAATTATTGTACCTTTAATAATTAAAATATACTAATATTAAATTCAACAGTTGCTTTTTTCATTTTCGAGTGTTCATTTATTTCATTGTATGAGCATGCGGCTGCTAGTTTCCATAGAATGGGACCAAAATCCAAATCTGTTTTCAATTTTCAGTTTCTGGGTTTTAATCTGATGTTAGAATAATTTCGATAACTAGTGAACGGTCAGAAACTACCAGCAAAAGAAATAGTAAGAAACTAACACAATCATATAATCTTTCATACTTTTAAACAATTTGATTGCGTTGTCCATCAGTTGCAATAACTAAACAAATGCGTCTATAATACCAGACTTTATTCTGAGAAGCCACAGATGTAAACACAATCAATACATTTTATGTGTTTAAATTATAAGCCAAACATATATGTATCATCACATCACTTCCTAAAAAGGAGAACAACTGTATGTGCTGCTATACTCCGGTTCTCCCCAAGACTGTCTACCTTTTCATGAGTTTTTGCCTTGAGGTTCACAGCCGAAGGTCCGCACAGTAGCTTGCATAAATTCTCCCGTATAGCCTCCTTATGAGGGCTCAGTTTTGGTCTTTGGAGAATCAATGTGGCGTCTAAGTTACCTAGTTCGTAGCCTGCCTCGTGCATTAGCCGAACCTAACATGCAGTAGAATAATAGCGTTAATAATTCATAAATGCAATGAGCGTGGATTAAGACTTTGAGATATCTCCAGGCCCTTGACAATTTATACCATGTCAGCAAATTTTGTTGGATTCATATCCCATTTAAAAGGTAGAATTGGAGGAATCCTGGTAAATACTTATTAATCATATATATACCAATAATAAAAACTAAATGCCCCCTTATGGTAATGTCAAAGTTACAGCACAAAATCAAACAAACGAAGAGCTAAAGTAATAGCAATGAAAAATAGACTTCGAAAGCTCTGTTTCTTATTATTCCTCTATTCTACAACAAGCATCTTGTCATTCAGCACGATCTAAAAACAAATTTTGATGAAGTTAGCAACTATTTTGAGTCTACTAAGCTGAGGAGCATTAAGATAAAGGAGGTATGGATTTTTCTCTCTATAAAAAAAAAAGCAATGTTCTGGCAGGCTAATAAGGATGAGTCATAATTTTGTCACTAAAATCCTTATCCTTCCAACAAGATAAAAGGGTCAATCAGTTTAAAATACATGAACTTTGCACCAAGTTTGGTTTTACAATGAGCTTAAATTGTCATAGAATACACAAATTTTACTTAGTTTGTAATATTCCCCAAAATTTTACTTTTCTGACTAAATTGCCCAAATTTCCCGACACACAAATAGCCATACAATTATTTTCCATGTCAGCTTCAATTTCGCCCAAAAGTAGTAAAATCAAGAGAAATTTGTAAACAATGTATATTTGTGAAGAAAATTTAAAAGCAAAAAAACAGAGCAAAGTTGGTGTGTATGTGAATGTGTGATAGAAACAAAGCATTATGTAGTTAATGTAATTTTACTAACTAAATCATACTCCTATATAGAAAGATGAAGGATTATGATATTGGGATTTTGAAGTGAACTCACTGCCTCCTCCACAAAAACACAAGATGCTGCGCCTTTCCACTTGGGATCTGTGTCTGGAAATATCTGACCTATATCTGGGAGGCCAAGCGCCCCCAATATTGCATCAACAACACAGTGCAGCAATACATCACCTAAAATTAACAACACAAAATTGCACATAATTATATCAATCTCGATTTAAACAAGATAGGGAGGGTGAACTTACATAAGGAGTCAGGGTTGAATAATAAAAACCTAAACCTAACAATTGAATTGAATTCAAAGCAATTGAAATTGGGGGGTTTATACATATATATAATTAGATGTACCGTCGGAGTGAGCTTCGCAGCCTCGATCGTGAGGAATATCGATGCCGCCGATAATGAGGGGATACCCCGGTTCGAGGCGATGAAGGTCAAATCCATGGCCGACGCGGAAAGGTAGAAGCTTGGGAGGATTTGCAGCTCCGGATTGAGGCTCTACTCCAACCGTGGTCGCGGCGGAAGCTAGCGTCGGCCTGGCGGTGAATTTCAAGGAGGGAAGCAGCAATTTTCGGGGCAAGCAAGGTCCCGATGCGGGTGGTTGGAGGGCGAGTTGCTTTGAGGAGGTGTTGATGGGGAGCGGGCAGCGTAGCAGAGGGAAGCAGCAGCCATGGCCATATCGAAGAACTCTGGTTGGAAATGGAAATGGAAATGGAAATATCTGAGTAAGCTCTGATGATATTATTAAAGATGCCTGAATTATGTTGGGAAGGAAAACGAGGGTGGAAATATTAAAATCTTTTTTTTCTGTATGTTTGGAATAAGTGTTTATTTATTGCAGCAGTCAATTATTCTTAAATTATTGGTCATATTCCACAGCGCCGGTGCGACTAGGGAGTTTCCAGCCGTCTTTTTATTAATTACTCTCTCCGTCTCAAGATAGTTAATCACTTTTCGCTATAAAAACCGTCTGCCAGTTAATCACTTTTAATTTTCGTCATACAATTTTACCCCATTCTTTATCAAAATTATATAAAAATGTCATTATCTACGTTAAAATATATCAAAATAAAAAATCAAAAGTCAAAAAGACTCACCTTCAACCAACTCCACCATCTCACTTCATTTATTACACATTCTACCGCCTCACTTCATTTATTACACACTTCACCATCTCACTTCATTTATTACACACTTCAACTCTTTCTTAAAATCCGAGCCATAACAATAAGTGACTCCAAATGCTGTGAATCGCATGAGTAATTAATACTCCTACTATCATCAATTATAGGTGAAGTTTATTGTATTGCATTTTTCTATGCATATATCCATAGGTCCAATTGAAATGAAACGTTTTTTTTATTGTCCCATTAGAAATTAAATGTTTTTTAAAATAAAAATAACTTTATTTCTACTTTTTCATTTTTTTTACTTTACTCTCTTCTTTAACTCAAAAAACACTACATAAAATCTCGTGAAGCAAATGTTTCATATTTATTGGGACGGGGGAGTATAATTTACCGAATTTCATTCTCCGTACGCATCCGATACGATTGCTCCTATTTCTAAACCGACGATAAACCCATCATTGAGGATATACGTGAAGAGGATACATAGCCTACAAAGGAGGCAACCAAGACCGAGTACAACAGACCGTAGACCTCATCGAGACTAAGCCACTCCGATAGCTATCGATTATGTTCGACAATACGAGTCATTTTTAACCATATTTCTAGCTATGTTATTCTCTTTCGTTTTCACTATGTAAGCTTGTAATAGGATAGAGAGTCAAGCTTATTTATAAGCTTCTTTATGTAATAGCTAAGTGAGAGAATATTAAGACTCACCGAAGATAAAAGGTAAAACAACACAAAAACATTTACACATGCATCAAACATTGAAAACCATGTCTTCTCACACTTAGACTATTAGATAGGCTAAGTGTTATGAATGGGGGATTTGCGCATGCTAAAAACATATAATTAAGATAACACTACCAAAACTATAAAATAAAATAAAGAAAACAGAAAATTAAAAAGAAAAACTAACGGGTCATCGGTGTGGTCGGCCATCTTCTACATCGTCCTCCTTGGTACGAGCTCGGTGCGGCGTTCCTCCGGTACATCCCGGGGTTGTTCACTTGCATTCTCCTCCTCTTCCCGGGAGTCATCACCTTCTCCTTCTCGGTTCTTGTGCTTCGTCTCACTGGGCCTCGCCCGGCCACTGCTCCACTCGCATCCTCTTTCTTTCTTCTCGCTAACTCCTTAAACAGTCCTTCATCATGTCCGCAACCTTGTTATCCGGGTCCGAGCTCTCTCGTTCTCGCCGCCATGTATGCCGCCGCCCTCCCAGCTCGGCTTGTCTCCACTCTTGTACCTATCCTTCCTAGCTTGCAATCACTCTACCGCGGGATGCGGCCTCACCCATAGCATAAATATAGGACGTCTTCCCTTATATAAACGGTATTTGTGTGGGTGAAGAATTGTATATCAAAGAGGCTAGGGGGTCTACCATAAACATCGGTGAGAGGGATTCGTTTCAATCTTCACAATATTATTGCACACAAAAGCTCCCAAGATGTTGCACATGGACAGCTCCTAGTCTGGGTAGGAAGATTAGGTGGCATCGACATGCGGTCCAAAAGCCTAAGTATACTCTCCTATCGCTCGGCACCATAAGAGGTACAACTCGCATGGATGTCCTTACGGCAGAGTTTATTTGACCGAAGGTTATAGTCCAGATATAGTTGAACAATGCGAAGGATAGGGCTATTGAAATGGATGGAACAGGAGTGGTGGAAGCAAATTGCTAGCAAGCGGGTGAGTCAACTCTTCCCAACCTCGCTGGGGTTCAAATTCTACGTGCCTCCTAGGTATGCCTCTCTCCCAGCTCCACTCGAACTAATCGCCTCTTCTAAGATACACATTCTCAATCTTGCCTTCCACTCGCCAGGTTCATAGATAATTCCTCCCAAATACCCGAAAAGAGATAGACACCTCATCTAGGTCATTATTAAATCTAAACGTGATGAAAAACCCATTTGTCAATCTAACTGTATAGTGCGGTCTCCATTATCAAGCAACCAATCAAATCCCGAGCATGCATATAAGATAGAAAGGGGTTGCGAGCTACCAACTCGTCTAGAGAGGGAAAATGGAGTACCTTTCGCACTTGACTGTTTGTTGTTGTCATCTTTCTCCTTAAATGCATCCTCGCAACTTCTTTGTGTTGAAGTGCTTCATATCCTCCATCAAGTCGTCATCAAGCTCCACTTGCCACGGCAGATACTCCACCCTCTCCACGGGAGGGTGAACAAGTTCGCAGTGCTCATCGCTAGCCGTTGGTCCCAAAACTCCTCATCTTCCAAGGACACGTCATCTTCAAAATCCGGTTCATCGATGGAGGTGTATTCTTCGTCACTACTCTCCTCCTTGGGCGGCCATCTCTCCCGTTCGAGCTCGCGATTACTACGGTTGTGGTCCTCTGGCTTTTGCTGCTATGTTTCTTCCGTGTTGGTGCCTTCCCTTTTCTCTTTCTCTCTGGCTGGTAACGTTCCTCTTCATCCTCACTGTCGACTTCACTTTCTTCGATGCAGACGCTCTTCGTGGGCGTAGGGGCGGCCGGTTGGCTTCCATAACCACCTCACGTACCGGCCTAGGAGGAACTACAATTCGGGTTCTCCCCGTGTTTTGTAGGAGTCCCCCTTTCTCCCGGCTTGTAGGGTTTGGTGTTATGAGCTCCGTTTCTTGGTGGACTTCGATGGGGCTTTAACCGATGGGTATCCTCCCGGGTTTTGTAAGAGTATCCTTTTCCTCTCCGTGATATTTCTACCGCCCGAAGCGTTGTTGGCCCCTTGCTTCGTTGGCTAGCGCCTAAGCATCTCGCGATGTGCGCTTGGTCGTTGCCTTTTGGATCATCTTTCTGTTAGAGTTTTGTATACTAGAAATTACCTTTCGAGTGATTGGATATCGTAATAATTCTTATTTTATTTTCAAAGGAATAAAACAATTATTTTTGTCATAATATTGTTTTATTTTACATTTAATGGTTGTTTTACTACATGTTTAAATGTATAAGAAACTTAACAAAGTCTAAGTCTTTGTTTTAGTAGACCGGTTGTGGGCGTCGTCCACTTTAAGGTAACATGGTCAATTCCGAACAACGAAAAATAGAACTTCACAACCTAGATAGGTTGCAAGTGGTATAGCACGAAATAAGATGACATTGGTATGGTATAGCACGAATGGATCTAACTAGAAGACATTGTCATTATGCTATCTCGAAAGATGAGGTCTTGATAAATAACTATTTCTTAATTTACTATGTTAGCATTGAGCATACGATATTGATGATGCACTACTTTGACTTATCAAATGGCGTGGTTTTTAGTAACTCCAATAATCCGATATATTGGGTAGTGGTGATTAATGCATAGCGTGCTGGATTGCTATTATGTGAAACGCAGCAGAGTGAGTCTCGTTTGATAATGCCCTCAGAGGAGTGAAACAAGGTTTTATTATTCAGAACTAGCTAATGAGTTTGACTACTCTATGAATAATAAATATGTTTAGTCTAATCCACTCTTAAAATTAATAAGAAGTTAATTAATTACGTCTATAGAGACAATAATTAATTAATGGACATTTCTATCTTAAGTGTGGGAAATAAAGTTTTAGGCAAAATGGAAATCCGGATTGCTTGTAATTTGGATTTGGATAGACAGTCAATATTATTGTAGTGGTCGATAATAATATTCCAATATAAGCTTGTATTAAATTGTGGGTTCAATTTAATTAGTAAAAAGCTTACTTGGGAGGCCATATCTAAAACCTTCCAAAGATCTCTATTGTGCACAATATGAACTTAATATAAATAGAGAATAAATGATAGACAGAAGAGAGATTTATTAATTTTTAATATGAAATTTTTGTCCTCTCTCCTCGAGGAATTCGAAATCTTACTCTCTCGTGAGAATTTTTTGTCTTCTTTATTCGAGTCCTAGTGTTCGGTGAGATCAGCCAGGTTAGAAGATCGTGGTCGAGTATTGAAGATCGACACGTGGAGAAGTAGCAAGCCTTCTACGATTCTTTGGAGAATTAAGAAGGTATAACTTCTATTAGAGAAAAGCATGTTTTAGGTTTCTATTATCAAAAGCATGTTTTAATTCAAGTTATGAGCATGATACATGTGATATTTGCGCGATTAGAATTTATCTGAATAATCTGCTAAATAGATCGATTCTCGATTTATTTGTGCTTCAGCTATGACCCTATCACTTTCAACATCAATTTCCTCTTACACTATTGGGTTCCTTTGTTTGAGTTGGGACATGTATCTCGATGTTTTTCTGAATTCTTCGCTTATTCCTCCGGTACCACCTCCCTTGTTAGCTTGGCGGATGAATCTCCGGGTTCCTTCACGAGCGTTCTGCGGGATGCGAGGTCCGGACCTTAGTCATCTCCAGTACAGCTGCTCGCCTTACTTCGCCCGAATCGCTTGGAATTCTTCATCGGTCATCGAGCCTTGTTTCTTGGCCGTTTCATTTAGATCTTGTTCTCCACTTGCCTCCTCTCACCTACTCCCTTTTCTATGGGTGTTTCCGCGCGCCATCCCCCTTCTTCGATCGTCTCCTTCATCCTTCCACGACTTCCGCCACTCCCCTACGAAAAATTTCGGCTATATTAATGGATTGAAGAACAATATTGGATGGTATACTTCAAGAAAAACTATCTTCAAATATTAAAGAACCTTTTTTAAATTAACTTCTTTATGAAGGAGGAAATTACAAATAAACGCTAAGAAAGGAGGAAATTACAAGTGACGTCGAGAGGACTCGAACTCGGCACCTCATACATGATGTCTGGGACAAAGGCTCGGACTCGAAATATTGAAGAACTTGAAGCTCTTGAAGTTGTTGTCGAAAAATTATGAAAAAATCGTATCATGATATTATTTGCCATAATTTTTCACCGATGGAAAATAACAAAACTCAGATGAAGTTCATGATATTATTTGTCAAATTAAAAGTTGTGACTTTTTTAAAGTTCCATGATATTATGGGCGATATCCCTTTAAAATTTCACTTACTTTTTTTATTTTAGGTAGTAGACTTCATATTCCACTAAATTCTTACACTTACATTGTACTATAAAATTAACGTATAAAAGTAAGACTTACATTTCATTTAACAGCTTACGTCATTTTCCTTCACATTTCTTAAAATCGGTACCAATTACTTAAAGTGGGGAACGGGAAGTATATTACATGTGCATTAGGCAAAAAAGCATGACTGTCTCGTCATTCTCCATTAAATTTGAGCATGTTAGTTAAAACTACACCGAAATATCATCAAATCCCGTAAACTTCATCACATCCTAAACTGCATAGGGACAATTAGAGGGAAGGAGATAACACAAAAGCTACTCTTATGTAAAAGTCGGTACATCTAAGATGAGCCACTGGGTAAAATGTCCGGCCCCACTGACCTGCCAACAGGAGCTGCAGAAGCAGAGTTTGGAGCCCGTACAACCTGAACATTTCCACAGCCATGAAGTTCGGCATAACTGGCTGAACAATATTTGGAAGAGCCATAGGGTTTGAGATTGGTCGAGACATTTGAGCTTGCTGAGTCGGGTGAGAAATTTAAACCCGTAAAAGATCAGCATAAGCCTGCCCTGATAATGCTCCTCGATCCGACCAGGAGGCCGCAAGTTAGGATCTACAGAAGTTTGAGCAGTTGTGTCTGGTTGCGGCATTGGTGTAGCCCTGTTCGTGACCCTTGGATCAGCAGCCAGGGTTGGCATAATATGTGCAGCGGTGTTCCATGCATACGAAGGCATAGCTCTGGATCCACCAATAGACATCTGGACAGCCCATGCAGTTGCAATCAATTGAGCTTGTTGGGTGCTACTGCTAGCTACACCCGTTCTATGCAGATTAAGCTGTTGGGAGCTAGCTACTCCTGTGTGCATATGGGGATGCATTACGTTGATTGAAGGTTGCATGGATGACTTGGCACCCGAAGATTGACTCGTTGCTCGAGGGGTCCTTAAATTTGTCTGCCGACTAAAACTTTGGTTTTCATTTGAAACTCTACACATATTGGACACCTGATTTGGGTGTACGAAACCAGTATTTTGCCGAGGTGATTGAGCACGATTTTGCTGCCAAAAGTTCGAGAAATGATTTTAATTATCTGATCAGAGTTTAGGGCAGGCACAATATATATAACAATAAAACATGAAACCTAGACAAGCAAGGAATTACAATGATATGGCACAACCAAAAAACAAAATGAAAGGGAAAAGTTCATAAGTTCAAGAATCAAACTTGTTGAACTAGAACAATGCTACCTGTATGCTGAGATGTTGGGGCAATTTAGCTGAATGTGAGCCTGGTGGTGCCTGAAGTGGACTGGCATGATTTGATGTCAAGTTAGATGCAGCAGGTGAGGCTTGTGAAGCTACGGAAAGACTATTTGTTGTGCAGGAGCTGCTTGCAGCATTTGCCGAAGTGCTTGGTTGCAAGGTGGGAGCAGAGGTGTTAGCAGGAAGAGCCTGAACTACACTAGCGTTCTAGTTATATGACTGGGAACTGCTGAGGGCATACCATAGTCACTAATAACAGGGAGTTCCCAAGTTGATACTGCTGATATTGGGGCAAAGGAGTTCCAGTCTGTGGTGTAGAAGTTGTAGCAACAGCATTATGATGGAAAGCCCCAACTTCGGTTAGATTCGAAGTGGATGCAGAGGGACCAGTAGTTTGTGCATTAGGTCGAACATCTAATGTACCCAACCCAAAAGTTGACATATAAATCCCAGCCCAGAAGTCTCTCTCAGTGTGAGTGCTGCTCTGATTGGCATCATTTGTGATGGCCAGATGAGGGTTGATTGATGTCGTCTGAGCATTAGCCACTGAAGAATGTCTGCTGTCTTCAGTTCCAGATGCATCAGAAACATCCATTGGATCATCAGTCTGAGTCAGATCCAGTAGTTCTTCGGGTTGAAGAGACTCATCCCGTTCTGTATTTAAGGTCTTATCCTCTGGCTTCTCTGTCATTTCTTCACCTTCCATCGCAGCATTCCATGACCCATCTGAGGAGACAATTATGTCGGATATATTGGGCCTGCCCTCTTTCAAGATCTGGAAGTCAAAATTGAATTCACACATCAGAAACATATGACATATATAGAGTATGTGCCTATCTATTTCTTTGAACGCTGGAGAGTATATAAAATTGTGTTATATATTATTCTATTAGCTATAAAGATGCTAAATATATGGTACTGTATAATTTAGCAAAACCCAAGAATAAAAGAAAAGAGCTACTTGCCTTAACCATTTTTTGATCAATGCGTATATCAGAGAAACACACGTGCTGATTACAATGGGGACAGCGCCACGACGGTCTTCTTGAGTTTATGTCCACATAGTTGTCGAAATCAAAACACTAAGGGAAAAGGAAAAGTATGTAAGTGGCGCAAAGTTCTAGAACAAAAATTTAGCCTTCAAATTAACAAAGTTTGTCACAAACATCAAGCTCGAAAATTACACCAATATTATTTCTTCAGTCTTCATAGGTTCCACGGGTTTAAGACTTCACCATATACAATGATTAAAAGAGATTATCAATCTATGACATCTTAAATCTTATGATACCCAATAGATGACATCTTTCTTGATATACTCATCTGATTTTACAAGGAAAAAGATACTGCCTCAATGGATTCAAACATTTAGGCACTCAACCTGAAATCTAGAAGGAAATTTGAATTTGCAGGGTAAGCAAGATATTTGAATGAATAATCACCACATCCTAAGAAATTAGAGAAACTTATCTCTACGTAACTATCACATGATAAACAGAAAGACATTGCTTCTGAATCCGAGCTTAACATGTATAAGTTCTATTCAACTATCTAATAATTAATTACCTGAATATGCTTGCATGAAAGCCCTTTGACCGGTATTTTGATACGTGTGAAGCTGTTGGGATTAAGAATGATGATACACAAATCAGCAGGACATCATGGTGAAAAAAAAAGTTCTCATGTCCATGAATGATGACAACAAAATTTAGATTAGTTAAGTTAAGGGGAGTGTAAAATAACCTCAACTCTGGCAATAGACATAAAGGACAGTTACGGGAGTCATGATAAGTACATAAATGATGGTAGGCAATTTCTAGATTGACACTTTTAGATAATTGAAAATAATAGTTACCCAAAAAACTTTTAAAAACTGAAATAGTCTTGACTTGAAGAGACCAAAATATCTCATAATCAAATTCTTGCTGACTCCTCCATCCTATTTCTCTCGTTATTTTTCTTATCTCTCTCTACTATGTTTAACACTTTCCAAAGTCGCAGCGCCAGAAAATTGCCACTTCAGGAAAATTGCCACTTCAGGAAAATAGCGTCCCAGGGGTTCAGGGAGATTGGGTTTGGAGGTTTCGATGGAATGGTTTGCTAGTTATGGAACAGGTTTGGTATGCACAGTATTCCATGCAGAAGTTTTTGGTATGCTGAAAATCTTGGTATGCATAGTACGAATGGTTACAAACTAAATCTGGTACGCTGGTATGAATCAGTTGAACTCATAACAGCATACTGTACCTACTCGGTAATCATGCTTTGATAATCTTTTCATGAATTGGCTACATTTCAGCTACATTACTCTGGAAATATTTTGGCTATATTACTGTTGACGGTCAGCAGCAAAGATCATATTTTTTTCACAGCAGCCTGCAAATAGCCACACAACGACGACAGCATCGGGAGGGAAATTTTGGGGTGTGGAGAGTAGAGTAGAGAGAGAGTGCTTTATGGTTTGAAATGAACAATTGTGAGGGAAAATCTCAAATAAACTAGAAATAGGGCTTAGGAGTGTCAATAGAAATTTGGGAGGCAATTTTGTCCAAAATTTGAAAATTTTAGGGTTTTATGGCTATATTTTAGTACTAGGTTTTTTTTTATATTGCTAGTTAACATTTAGCTTTGACAAAAAAAGTGTCAGTTCAAAATATTAACACATTATGTGGTTGTAGATTACTTTGGTTAATCTTGTAACAGATGAATCATCTTTTACATCCAAAGCATTGTCATGCAGTAAAAAATAGAAAATTTAAATAGCAAAATTTTCGATATTAAAGCAGAGTTTAACAGTATATATAACATAAACATGAAAGATATGATAATCGGTTACCTAATAGGACAATTCAGTGATATCCGTGATGATCCTTCAACTACCTCAGAATCTACACAAAGCAAAACAAAAAAACCCAAAAACAAAAAAAGGAAAGAAAAGATTTAGCAAATAATTGACTCGAGAAGAACCTTTTTTAATGTTCCTATCAAACTAGATATGCATAGAGAACAATAATGAATATTCTCTATCTAATTCAGGAGATTTATTGAAGGGGGCACCTGCATCCACAGTTGCAGGAGCATGCTGCTTGCTGTCCTGGAGGGTGTTACTATCAGGGTTTGGCACTTCACTCATGAATGCAACTATTATTATATAATTTCCTTCAAAATCACAAATTTGCAGTAAGCTACTTGTCAATGTCAAAACCCGTAGTATCAGATACGGAAACATGAGTCAAGGATACCATTAAATTCACCCACAGCTTGAAGAAGATTAGATCCATAATTTAGCAAAGGTGTCACAACTGTTGGAACTTGAGGGCCCGTATCCTAAGTAAACCAATGAAATTTTAAAGTAGAATCTAATTGTTAGCAAAAGCAAAGGACATCAATTGTAGTACTACTTAATATTTTTTGCAACAAACCACAAAAGATTAGTCCTCCTTTCCACTCCCTTTCCACTCAAGAGAAAGCTGCAGATTGAAATCGTTGTGAACTGTTATAAAAGAAAGAAAATATATCCCCATTTTTAGTCACGTTTTGTAAGTAAAGAACTTACTTTACTTTGGCAGGAGTAACAAGGCAGGAAGATGTCTCAATGCTATCTGTCTGGACCACTAACAACCTCTGCAGGTATAAGTCAATATGAGATTAACAAGTAAACAGCATCAAAGTTCTTAGCTATGCCTGTAATTTCATGATTTGGCAAAGTAAATTTGGGAATAATTGAAAACAGAAACTGTTATCAATTTCCCCATGCAAGTTATCAGCTGATATCAGCCTTCAGGCATGGATGCATTGTGGAAAGGATCAAAGGAAAGCCTAGTGTTCCCAAGAGCTACTAATTACCAGTCATATATTCATTTCATGGTACAGAACGACAATCATGAAGGGCATCATCATAGGCATTAAAATAGTTTCAAACATGCCATATGAAATTGCGTCTTCACCCATTTCTCAAACTGTTGCAAGAATCAATCTATTCATTCATGCTGATTATATAGCATGGTCATAGTTAGTGTCAGTGAATAGAGGGACCCATTTATTTATTGTCTTATATTCATTCAGCCAAATGAAATTATTGAATGTTTTATTATACAAATGATAGTAGGTAAAAACCCTAGACAGCCCATGATCCACCAGATAGTACCATTTTACAAAAAGTGGGGGAAATGAGCTATAAGATGGTAGCAGGTTATGGTTCAGTCCACCAGGAATCAGTTTATCTACATGCTTTCCTAGGTACCCATGTACATGTGCCCATTCTTCACCATGTACCTGATCCATATAAATCTTTAAGAAATAAGTTCTTTGAATCCTTGATGTTTCACTGATGTTTTTGCCAATACTTCATTCTGCATCGAGAAATGATATCCTTTGACGAACTAAATACACAACATCAAATGTTTAACTGGCATCAACACTTTACTTTATTTCTAGGTATCCCCATTCTCCATGGACTGGACTAAAAGATCCTAATTCCTAACTAATTTGAGAAATCATAGGGGACAGTGAAACACAGTAAACCAGCTGCAGTTGCAAACTTCACAGCTAACATATACGAACTTGCTCTAACAAATTGTTAACACGAGTTATGGTTTGCAAGCTTACAATACTATCTCCTGGGGCATACGTCTTCTTTGATATCTGGAAGTCACTGCATAAGCCTCAAATCCAGGCTAAATTGAACAAAATACAACAATACTATCAGCATAGTAACATTAATAAGAATTTTTGATAGGGGAAAGGAAGGGAAAATAACAACCTTCACTTCAAGAAAAGCAAATATATGTCCCATTCTCAATCTTGGATAGAATCTGTAGACATACTCACAACCCAACTCGGTCAGTTGCAAGGAAGGAAAATGACACAAAACAAACTAGAGTGGATTGCGGGCTGCTAAAAGGGAGAACAGAAAACCAAGATGCAAGAACTGTGTATTGGACGTTTATAGGACTAGTAAATTTCTCAATTAACCAAGTGAAACACAAATGTTATTTTTATGTTCATATCAAATCTACAAAAGAATAAGAAAAATGTTCAACATCCAAAAGCAACATGAACAATTTATTATAACTAAATCTTTGAAGCAGAACCAAAATAATTCATGCAATAAAGGATGGGTGCTCATGAGACAAATCCATAAACATTGAAAAATCTATGGAGCAGAGCTAAATCCTTCATTCTTGTATGAAGAATAGCATTACCCTTATCCCATTGAATTTTTTAATTGCCATCACCATTCAGTTTATACTTAGAGGAAAATATGATTTAGAAACTATCTAAAAGGAACAAAGCAAGGGAGTGATCATAACAATTTGTGATTCCTTCCTTCATGGCTGCAGAACCAGTTTGAATTGACAGGCAACCAAATAAATGAGAAGTTTTTCAGCCTTAACACATGACACACTAAGTTGAAAAATTAGGATCAAATCATCAAGTTGTAATAAAAGAAACATATATACCTTGACATGACTGTTGAGATAACTGGGTGAGAAGGGTTTGGGTCAGTGCTGAAATCAGATACACTACAAAAATTGCTTGCTACCTGTAGATATCATCACATTCCAAAATTACATACAGAATATATTGAAATTAGATTACATCAAATAATAAAAATTGACATACCTTTTTTTGCCAAATTGTGGAGCTCTTCAGAGTCTTGATCAGGAAACCACCCATTCTGACAAGCACTCTATCACAAAATCCATGACTGAGATGAACAATTAGTGGAAAAAAGGAGGTGTACATGAAAAGCAATGTTTATGGATTCCACAAACACTTGGGATAAGTAGAAACACTTGGGAAGGGAAAAACTTTTCAAAATTTTGCATTCTAGTTCTATAACACATGCAATTTGGAAAAAAATAGAAACAAACAAGGTTCCATAACACTAAAAATGAATAGATATATCATAAATAAGTGTCCCATTTCACTGTTTCAAAAAAGAGAACTGAACAAGTTACACTGGTGCAAAGGCTAGAAATACTTCTTGAAAACTATTTTGGGGGTTCATAAAATATCAGGCATTAATGTGGTTGCTTAGGGATCTTTACAGATGTATAAGAAAAAAAACTGTTTCTTGTTTACAATTTCAAAACTTTGCAAGCACCAGGTGCATTTTCAACACGTCACACCACCAGGAGTCAATAAACAAATGATGCATATGATCCAGGCATCAGAACATGTAATAAATGATCTAACAATGCATAACTGAAGCAAAAAAATAGTACTCCACTTACTATTAAAAATGGCAGTGAAAGGAATTACCTTGACAGAAATCATCAGGACCATAATAGCTGCTTGCGTTGAGGCATCATTTTTCATTTGGCTCACCTAACAACATAACATTTCAGACAAAAATGAGAAGAACACTTTACATCATCATTTAATGGAATATATGAAGAAAACAAATTCCAAAATATCATCGGTCGTCCATCTGTAGTTCTTATGTTGTGACTAGAGGAACTCATTTAATCACACGTGTCCACTTCACAACGGGAGCAAATAGTGAAAAAGGCAACACCAACAGTACTGCAGCTCTATCTCAGAAGCAAACCAAGAATTCAATAGAGTACGAAAACAACTTATCCAAGCTAGTCAGTAGTCACACTTAGATATCACTAAAAATTTAAACAAACAAGAGTGTATAAAATCATCACCTGCTTTACCAGAGAAGGTAAATCGCGTGACCTGTTTGGAAAATAATTGTTTGCAATGGAAAAATCAATATATCTGCATTGCACAAAAGAAAAAGAATAAATTAGCAGTGATAAGCCAAAAGAATCAGCTAAAATCACCCTGAAGTAAAAGGAACTGTCAAGATATACACACTCTAAAATCTAAATGGTCTTGAAAATAAAATAGGCAAAATGCATATATAGCAGGCAACAGATACTACATTAAACGAAGGAGGAATGCCTGGAGAGCGAGAGGCATAGATTGTCGAACTCATTGTCGTTTCTACTGTTGTTGTACAAGTGAATAAGCAAACGATCGATGGCAGCAGAAATTCGGAAGTTATTTATCTCCCACGGTGTCAAGCCGGTGCCTCCGCCGGTGAAGCCGTCATTGGTGTATAACCTAGTCGCCAGCGCCGCTGTGATTCCGGTCATTCTTCTCTCCCGCTCTTACTCTTTTCTTTATTTCAATTTTTTATGAGGGTTTTAACTAAATCAAATGCACGACCCTCTTTCTCCCACCAATCTTTTCTTTTCTAATTTCTCTCTTATTTCTCTATCTTATGGAGTAGTAATAAAATTGTTAGTAGAGTGCACTGCCTCAAAAGTTTTAACTATTTAGGTTGTGACGTCACAAACCTCTAATAAAAAAATAATATTAGAGGACCATAATGTTATACTCCTCGTCCAAGATAAGTGATTTATATTCCTTTTTGGGTGTCCTACTATAAGTGATCTATTTCATTTTTAGC
The DNA here is from genome assembly GCF_023119035.1 of Salvia hispanica. NCBI lineage: Eukaryota > Viridiplantae > Streptophyta > Magnoliopsida > Lamiales > Lamiaceae > Salvia > Salvia hispanica. The sequence goes on along the minus strand of NW_025952578.1, from coordinate 2,845 downwards.
AAAAAATCTCTCTTATTTTATTCTCCACCTACTTTATTCTCTCTTCTCCTCTATTTTTCTCTCTCATACTTTACTCTCTCCACTTTAACTTATTTAAATACATTCCTAAATCCCGTCTCAAAAGAAGTAGTCATTATCTTGGGATGTAGGGAGTATATAATTACAAATCATATTTTTTCATACCAAAACATCCCCGGCCCTAAAATGATATTTTTGCAACTCTTAAAGCATCTCCAAAGGAAGAGGTCATGAAGAGGTAAACTAATATAACTACCATATTTGTCTTCTTTTCATGAAAACCATTCTCCAAAGGAGAAAGTATTTGAGAAAGTAAATAGATAATACTCCCTCCGTCGCCATTAGGAGTCTCATTCCTTGGCGATCGGATTTTAATACTCCCTCCGTCCACGAAAATTCGTCCGGTTTGCCGGGCACGGGTTTTAAGAAATGTAATGGAAAGTGAGTTGAAAAAGTTAGTGGATTGTGGATCCTACTTTTAAAGTATTAGTTTTATAATAAAATGTGAGTAGGAATGAGTTATGGAATATGAGGTCACTACCAAAATGGTAAAAGTGAAATGGGACAAATTTTGGGGACGGCGGAAATGGAAAACTGAGACAAATTTTCGTGGACGGAGGGAGTAAATGTTAAGAAAAGTGGGTGGAAAAAAATTAGTGGAATAGAAGTCCCACTTGTATATATTAGTTTTAAATGAAATGTGAGTGGAATGAGTTAGGTGAAAGTGAGACTCTATTACTATTTATGGTAAAAGTGAACAGGACTCCTATTCACGATAGACTTAAAATGGAAAAACGGACTCATTCATGGATGGAAGGAGTAGATAATATACCTCTTTCATTTGCCACTCCTTGTTGGAGATGCTCTTATATAATTTTCTAATAAATTCTCGTACTTTATAATAACTTCTTAGGGACTTTTGAAATCATAGCTTAACATAAACATAAATACATAATCATAAAAGACAATATGGATCCTCTACTGTGTTATATTCTCGTTCAACATTCTAAGTATTAATTGAACATTTAATAAGGGCACTGTATTATCATGCATTTTGAATTGTTTTGGCTAATCATTTTACTGAATAATCATTATAAGTAGGAGTACTACTATTTTGTAATTGGATTTTATAGTGTGTGTTTGCGCATTTGAAAGAATAAAATTTGACAACTACATATGTGAAAGTGAAATAAATAAATAAATAAATACGGATAACCTATTTTAGGAATACCAAATTCATGCGTTTCATATCAAAAAATTTTCATCTTGTCTACATCGCATGTTGTGCTCTCAAGAACGGTAGAGGATCCAAATCCCTCAACCCTCGCTTTCATATTTTCTCACATCTACCATTTTTTACCTTTATCTAGTGTAAAATAGTAGGAGTAGTATCTTGAAAAGGGGAAGTGTTTTAGTGTTGCGATATTCAAATAAGGAAATAGCAGTGCCTCTAGATCCAAGAAGTCCACTAGATCACTCGGTCTGGGAACTCGGGGTCGTGCGGAATCCGGCCGTCGGACACACAAGCACTTTTCCTTTCAAAAACCCTCAACCACTTTACTAAACCTAGTATAGGGAAGTAGGGATCGATCCCACAGAAGGATGCGTAAGACTCATAATCAAGGATTTGGGAGTGTTTTTGGTGTATCCACGCATTTTCTTGGGTTGAGGAAAATTAAAATTAACTTGACTTGGGAACCTTAAAAAAACTTAACCTAACAACTAGACCTAGGAGATAATTCTACGGTGGGGACCACGTCTAAAAAGTGCTTGTACGACAAAAAAGTTGGGGAATAACTAACTCGTACTAACTGAAAAATGACATCGTTTCTACAACCAAATTTGCATAAAACTTCTTAAGAAAAACACATAAGCAAATAAAAACAGGCTACTAACTTGAAATCAAATCTATGCATAATAAACGAAGAACTTAACAGATCTCGCTACCCTAGACGAAGTAAAATAGAAACCAAGGGGAAATAAAACAAATCTATCTACTACCGTCTTTCCACACGCCAAATCCAACCTCGGACGCTAAATCCACTCCGGATCCAAGCGTCGACATGAACTCCAAACGAAGAAACTCTCCATCACGTCGATTTTATAAATAAGAACTCCGAATACTCAAACAACCACAGATCCGTCACCAAATTCCACATCAAACACCTTAACAACGAGATAAACGAGATCGACATAAAAAAATTGAAGAATTACGCTAACACGAGAGATCTATGCAAAATAACTTGAAATTAACAATTTCAACGCGATCCATGAACGTAAAGCAAAAACATTATCAACATCAAAGTCGACTCCCAAAAGTGAAGTTCGACGGTGGGAACTAGCAAAAACAACCGAAATTAAAAGCAATTGTATCTTCGCCCTCACTAGGGCGGTGTTGCTGCACACGAAATCTTTCGAAAGTACCCCCCCATCACGATTACCCTGAACCATTCCCAAGTGTGTGTAAAGAAAAATGAGCCAAGAAGAGTGAAAAAATATATCCCTTGCGTTGCATGCTCTTCTCATTTATACGTTTTAGTGGGCCCACGAGGTATAGATAATTACTTTTGTTGCCCTCGCCTATAACACTTCCTTTATCACGCCAATTTCCTCTAAATCCCCGCTCATTCGTTCCATTCTCCCACTAGACCATCTCCTTCATTACTTCCTTGATCTAGCGATTTTCTTCACACACGGCTTAGGAAACGTGTTAGACCCAAAAATTTATAACATTTTCGCACATTACCGATGCATGAAATTAGCCTTATCAAATGCTCACATTAAACCATATTTGTCCTCAAGTATAAAGACAAGAAAAAAAAAAGAA
>NW_025952577.1:0-22301 GCF_023119035.1 Salvia hispanica | reverse complement strand
ACTACCGCTACCGCTACCACCCGCGTTACTCATCGCTCGATGATGCTCTTGAACAGAAAGTTAGAGAGAGAGAAAACTCGTTAAAACAAGTGGTGCAAATGAAAATGAAACGAAAATCGCGTTTATATATGATTTTTAAAAAAAAAAATCGAAAATCGGCGCTGGCCGATCGGGCCTCCACAATGGCGGCTAGCCGATCGGCTAGCGCTTCGGCCAGCGACGAGCGATCGGCCAGCCCACGCCGATCCGCTTCGCCAGAAATCGCGTTTGCCGATTGCAATGGTTCGGCTAGCCGATCGGCTAGCGCGACGAATCGGCTAGCCGGTCGCTAGCCGACCATTGCGGATGCTCTAAAGATAAGATGAGACTAAAGTTGTTACGATGATTGCTCTGCCACACCTAATCCAGCAGAATAATTATAATTAAAATACAAATTGGGAAAACTAGTATGTGAAACAAGAATTAATAGTATTAAGTAGTATTAACACAATTGTCGAAGCCAGCTAATTTTGTCTCCATTATTAGGTATTGTAGTTTGTCTGGTATTGATGTCTTCATAAATTTTATCAACAATAATTATTTTTATATTCTCCACTTAGTCCTAACTAAATCACTAGTTGAATTTGAGCACTTGTAGTTCAAAATCACTTCAAACCCTGAAATCGGAAAATCTATTCGAAACAAGCAAAGATAAGAAAAAAGATTACAAAAAGGTATTTTCCTTTCTTCTATGAATAGTTTCAAAGTTCATCATATAAATATATATGTTGATTTTCTTTATTAACCCAAAATTTTGAATTTGAATTTTTTTTTTCATAAATTTGATTCACTTTAGAAGATCTGGTTCATTATATAAACGATTCAGCGACTTTTTTTTTAATATATATTTGTGTTACGACAGATTTATGTATTTTTCCATGTTTAGATATTACTTTAATTGATCAAAGTCGATAGTTTGTAACAATTTTGATACGAATCCGGGTAGAGCATAACCAAGGAAAGAGAGGTGAAGGAGTGATAATGAGCCAAGCCGCAACTGGGGTCAGATTTGAGCAACGATTCGCCTATCCATATGATGTCCAAATGCTGTTCAAAGACTACCATTGCCTTCATCGTCGAAAGATCTTCGCGTGCGTATCTTGAACGATTCAATCGGAGCTCGGATGAGGGAGTTATGGTCATTTTACGAAAGTCGCGCAGTCAAGCAAAGGAGGCTCCAGAAAGTTCACGCGGGCGGGTGTTTTGTTATATGAAAACACCCGACCGGGTGATTTGTGTCCGAGAAGAATTCAAAAGGCGGGATTTTGAATTATTTTGAGTGCCTTTTCATATTCCAACCCTAGTTTGAGTGACTTTTCATCTCCCAATCTCCCACATCTATAAATAGGGCCTTTTGTATCTTTTGTAATAGATTAGAGATTAGATTGAGTTTAGAAAAAGAGTGTCTCCTTTGTGAGAGTCCCTCCCCATGTTGGGTGAGATGAATGTTTGGAAACCAAATCCATGGCCGGGCTATGGTTATTTGGTAGTTAGCCCGGGGTTAGCTACTTGGTATGTTTGCCTTGTGGTTGGTCCGGAACTAGCCACTTGGCAATCTTCACAACTAGTCTCATGTATCTAGTGGCGGAGCTTGAGTGAGAGTATACCCTAGGGGCGGAGCTCGAAAGAGTATACCTCTAGTGGCGGAGCTCGAACGAAAGTATACCCTAGTGAGCGGTGTGGCTAGCCGGTGGGGTCGATAATAATGGTTCTTTGTAGCCATTTGCTCACTCCCCAATTTCTTCCATTTCGATCCCCCTCGTCCATTCTATTTTTGTTCTATCTTTTTGTGGGATGGAACACCTATCCTTTTTAGTGTAATATTTATTTAAGTTTCAATGTAATGTGTTTTTATGTTATTGTTGTAGTGTTTTTAGTTTGTAGTTTTTAATTGTGTGTTGCTTTTACAAGAACAAGTCTTGGGCTAATTTTGGAGATTCTCATCAAATTTAGTGTTAATTTTGGATATATTCAGAATTATTTTCATGTTTGAATCCATATTATGACTGTCTAAGCCACCTAGCTAAACCTTTTTACATACAATTATTTTATTGTATATTGTGGACTCTTAAATTTTATCAAAATTTAAGTATTTAATATTATCATGCTAAAATTTGACCATATTGAGTTTATGAATGTGTAGTTGATAAAAGAGAATATATATAAAAAAACAGAGTGACTGGATCGGAAAATCAATTCGACACAGGCAAACAAAAAGAAGAGTATTTCACAAAAAGGTATTTTCTCTCCTTCCCTTTATACAGTTTTAAAGTTCATAACATGATTGAAACATTTTCAGATTTTCTAAATCTTCCATAATGATTTTCAGAAGATCTCGTTCGGTAAAATATGCACGATTCAATCAACGCTATGTTTGTCATGAAGCATTATATTAATTGCAAAAAAAAAAAAAAAGTTGTTTAAATCTTACTGAATATTTAATCAGGATTTATAATTCTTAAGTTAATTAATGGAGTATTATTGTGCACTGTACATGTGGATAGGCTGTGAAATTAGCTAAGAAGATTTACCAATTTAAGTTGCATGGAAATCTTAAACAGAGAAAATAAAGGTTTACAAAAACATGTGAATTTTTTTCAGATACAGGGGACTCTTAAAATTTGTTAAAATTATCATGCTAAAATTTGACCATGTTGAGTTTATGAAATGTAGTTCATAATCTCTTCCAACTCTGGAATATATCACACTTGCTTGTAGATACATTGATAAAAGAGAGTGACTGAATGGAAAATTCAATTCCACACCGGCAAACAGAAGAAGAGAATCATACGAAAAGGTATTTTCTCTCCTTTGTTTTATATTGTTTTAAAATTCCTCACATGATAGTAAAATTTTCAACTTCTCTAAATCTTCCATGAAGATTTTCAGAAGACCTTGTTTGGTACAATATGCATGATTCAATAATAAACGCTGTGTTTTGTTTGTCATGTTAAGATCCGAAAGCATTATCTTAATTATTTTGTATAGATGCAACGATCTTATTAAGTGCAGTTATTGTAGAAGCATAAACATTATGGAGGCTGCGGTCTTAGGGAAGATACAAGATCTCGAGAGTATGCATGTTATATATACAGATTACCTTAGACGTTTCAACGTCGAGAAAAAAATTAAAATGCTTAAAGAGATGTTGGATTTCACGAGAGAGTTGAAAATGGAAGAGAGGAGCAGACTAAAATATTTGATGGCTGACTTGGTCGAGTTGGCTCAAGATGTTATGGACCTGAGCTTTGAAATTAACATTTTCAGCCGCACCTTTAGGAACCTCGAAGATGAGATCAAGATGACAAAGATGCGGATGACAAAGTTTGGAGCTGGTAAGAAAAATATTGGAGACGAAAAAGAAGAAGAAGAAGTTGTGGTGGGGTTGGAGGAAACCGTTAAGAAGTTGGTTAAGAAAGCGATTGTACCAAATTATTATGACTCGCAGATTATGACTATAAAAGGCATGATTGGTATCGGGAAGACAACTCTCGCCAGACAAGTGTACAAGGCCAGGGCTAGCCAGTTCCAGTGTCATGCTTGGGTATCCATTTCTAGTGACACGAGTAAGAAAGAGATACTTATGAAACTGATTCACCAAATGGTGGAAGGATATGAAAGAGATCCGTCATTGGAAGAAATGGACAACAGAAGTCTCCAACAGATGCTTCGTCAGCACCTCCAAGGATTGTTATATTTCATAGTTTTGGACAATGTGTCAAGAGAAGCGGAATTGGAGTACATCTTGAAATGTCTTCCATCTCCAGGTATATATTTGACCCAAATGATCTAAATTTCACACTTCATTGCCTTCCAGTTTCCTTTTATGTAATAATTGTTCTTATCATGCATTTACATGCAGGCCATACTGGAACCAGGTGTCTGTTACTGTTAACAAGTTGCAATGAGATTAGCACAACTGAAAACCATTATACTTATGAGATGCAAGTTTTGGATTCTGATAAGAGCTGGCAATTGTTTTTGAAAACAGTCGATAAAATTACAAGTGAAAAGAACAAATTCTCAAAGGAGTTGGAGAGGAAGGGCAGAGAGATGCTGAAAAAATGTTGGGGTTTGCCGATGGCTATAAAAAATGTTGCAAGGAAGAAAGCAAAACAAAGACTTTCAGGGATGGCATGGGAAGAACTTTTTGATTCAATTGATTTGAGTGAATCATTGAAGTTATTGGAACCGATGTATTTGGAATTGGAGAAAGAGCTCAAGCCACATTTCTTGCTTCTTTCTCTCTTCAAGGAGAATGCAATAATGAGAGACGAAAAGTTGGAACAGATTTGGGCTACAAATGGATTAGATTTTGAAAAAGGTATAAGGGGTTTAGCTCGTAGGTCGATTATTGAAGTCTTTGAGCATGGCTTCCACATGGGAAAGAGAAAGTGTCACCTCAATCCTCTACTACACATGCTATCAAGCAGAAAATCAGAGGAAGAAATGGGCTTGGAAATTTTAAGCAGCAATGGAAATATTAGACCTTCTCAGAGTGCCCGTCATCGTGTTATCCATTGTGAACGTGGGAAGTTTAATTATTTCACGAATCAAGATAGTGAACAACTTCTTTCTCTCATCTTCCATGGAGGCGGTGGCTACTTAGACAATGCTAGCTCGTCTTATTGGGAGAGTTTTGAACGAGTCAAAATACTTGACATGGAAGATTTTGGGGTGAAGACTTTATCAGATTCAATCGGCACATTGATTGAGTTAATTTACTTGGGATTGAGAAATAATTACTTACAAGCGATCCCACACTCGTTGGGGGGCTTGAAAAATCTCGAGGCTCTTGACATAGCTCAAAACTTTATGGTGGAGGTCCCGGACATTATATGGGAAATGGACAGCCTTCATCATCTCCACATGTCTAATGTGATTTTCCAGAAGCCCTTGAAAGTTGATATGCTGTTGAAACTGAAATCTCTAACATACATCTCGATTTATGATCTCGACATGTCTAATGTGATTGAACTCCGAAAGTTGGGCATTGAAGAAGTTGATGAAAACTCAGATTTAGGAACACTCTTTGCAACACTAGCTAAGGTTACGAACTTTGAGATGCTTTTCGTGAGAGGGTTTCGTTCCAGAAGAATTCCATGTTTGGACGGAATTGGTGTTATTAAATACCTCAAGGTACTAAAACTGGAAGGGTGTATAGGTAGGATACCAAGTGCAGATAATATGCCTCTTCATATTGACTGCATAACATTGGTAAATACTTGTCTTGCCGAAGACCCCATGCCAATATTAGAGAAGCTCCAATTCCTAACCCACCTCAAACTGCAAAATGCATACACTGGTCGAGAAATGGTGACCCAGGGCGACGGATTTTTCCTGCTCCAAGTGCTTTGCATCAAAGATCTGTGGAATCTTAGAAAAATTGTAGTTGATGGTATAGCAATGTTGCATGTCGAGGAAATAGAAATCAGTAACTGTCCAAAGCTGGAGACACTCCCGGAAAAGATTCAGGTGAGGTCTCACCTGCAAAAGTTTAAAATGGTAACAACCAAACACATTGCAACAAAGATCAGAAATTCAGGTTTGACCTCTAAATTTTTTGAGGTGGATATCTCTCCATAGTTTGAAGTTGATATATATCTGGTTAGTTGAGTGTATTAATTTCTTCTCTCATTTTCCCTTTGTGTATTTGCAAATACTAATTTGCTCTACATTCTTCTTTCATGTTCCTGATAGGGCCTCACAATCACGAGACATAGAAGTCACCATATAGAAGGCCCAACAGCTGGACGACCAAAGAGGAAGAGATCGCGTCTAACGAAATTCGGAGATTTCATCAATTACTAGACCATTATTCTGTAATATTTTCTTGTTTTATCTTTGTTTTATTTTCGCAAGAATATTATGTTTTATTAGATAGTTAGAGTCAATCTTAGGTTTTCTTCTTAATTCATTCCCAAGTCGTAAAGTCCGAATTAAGCAGGGGCAATTCTATAAATTATAGAATTCCCATAGATCGAGTCATTGAGAAATAAAGCATATCTTTTTCTCATTCATGTTACAAACCCTAGCACCTCAACTAGGGCAAGCTTATTTTCTCTTTAATCTTATGCCGTCAAACACCCTCCGCCTCACGCCAATCCATCTGCCTCCGCCGCCGCTACGATAGGGTGAATCACGCACCCTATTAGTTCCCTTTGTCTTTGTAAACAAACTACATTAGAAAGATACAAGTTGTAGAAGGTGCAATGAGACCGATACGTGTACCTCGACGAGCTCGGCCATTTCTTCACCACCGCTGTTGCTCCTGAGGGCCATCACCAGACCTTGTTGCAAACTACATCAACCACGGTATCTTTATGATTTCGTCCTTCACTTTTGGTATCTAATTAATTTGTGTAGGGATCAGACCACTCGGGATTCGCTAATTACCGGGACCTCTTTTATTGATTGAGTCCGAGATGGCTAATCTCAGAGATACAAGCCAATACAAGAGTGATACTAAGATTACACTCTACACTAGTCTAGGGAGATACAATTGAAGAACCCTAGACTAAGTTCAAGTAACACACAGAACTTGAGTCTTCATTTCCTTCAATAATCCTGCACACTTAACTAGAATTTGTTAGTAACACAAGAATGATCCCGCAGGATCTAAAACACAGAGAAACAAGTAAGACAAAGGTATAAGCACCAGAATATGGAATATGGCTCAGGTCGCAACAGACGATTACACCGGGCCAAGAACCTCCCCAAAGCTTCAACCAACCGTCACAAGGGAGTATTACTGAACAAGGACCCCAGAAACCCTAAGTTTCACCGGTTACAACCACAGTAGGCCTCCTCAACACGCGGACCACCACAAGGCTCTCCAAACACTATCACACACCAAGATCTCTCACAACACCACCTCCAAGCAAGTAGATTGGTCACAGAAAGAAGACTGACCCTAGGGTTTGAGAAGGAAACCGAAGAAGTTGCCTAACACTCAAACTAACCACTAGATCTCTAGGAAACTGAGAATCATCGGTGGAGACACAAGCTTGAAGGAAAACTCCGACTAAAGCCGCCGGAAAACTAGAGAGAAGGCAGAGCAAGTTCGAAGAGAGAGAGAGTCAGGCGTTTCAACTGAATGAGGGAAGTGAGAAGACTTCTTCTCACTTAACAAACACACTCCAGATCCAATGGCTGCCCTCCAAGATCCGCGTGGAGCTGCCTACGTGGCGGCCGGCCATCCAGGCAAACAGGTAAGTAGCGGGGCAACTAATACATTGGGCCTGCACCAGAGTCTTGGGCTCAAATATTAATTAGATTAGGGCCAGCCCAATAATTAATACATAAGTCCAACTCTTAGAGGTTCACCAATATTCAACAATTTGCATGTATCGTATCAAACGTAATAATAAGAGAGTCAAACCGCGTAGGTTTAAATAAGCACACAAATTTATTGTGTCTATTGTACAATTTAAGTTCGAAAAATATATGAAAGTGATGATGTTGGAAAAATACATCATAACACAGCCGTCTATTACTTATTGTATTAGAGTTCCTAGAACTCTTTTCTTATGGTAGATTTCCTAGTAGTGTAGAGTTCCAAAATTGTATTGATTGATGCAGTTGGGGAGCCTCAAATATCCCTATAAATACTAAGGTAATGAGGCATCTCAAAATATAAGAAACATTTACAGAAATAAGTCTCTACTTCTACTTCCATATTCAAAAAGCCTTTTCAATCTTCAAATATTTCTCTCGATTACCATCTTTAAAATGGTATTAGAGCAGGAAACCAACAAAAAACCTCCAATGAAGGTAAATCAAATATACACTCTCGAACTATTGATCGAGACAATTTCAAATCTAACTGATTTGTACAAATCCAACACAAACCAAAGCCAAAATTCCTACCTGCCGAAGAACCTCAAAGTAGGATCGAAATGCACTGCTGCAGCAACACAGGCGAACAGTGAGCTGGATAGTTAGTTGATTTTGATTCGTTGGATGAAACGATTGTAACAAGATCAAGTGAAGATTTCACTTTATGCGTTGGAGTATAAAAGAAGCCAGCTAGTAGTTGTAGTTGTAACTCATTGAATAAGAGAAAGTTTCCTCTCTTCAAATCTTCTTACTCTCAAGAACACACACCCTCACATACTCACACACTGATACAATCGGTCACGCATATTCTCAATAGATTTAACAATTTGCAAATAACTTGGTCTACAGTCTTCGTAGAAAGTGCAATGTCCACTAATAAGTGTACCTCAACGAGCACAGGAATAGGGGCTGAACTCACCGGCTCGACCACCGCTGTCGCTCCCTCCGTGGGGTCGTTACCAAACCTCATCGAAAAGTTCATCGACCATGGTGTCTTGAAGATTTTGTCTATTATTGTTTCCTTAATTTATCATTAATTTTTGGTATCTAATTGATTATCATTAATTCTTGAATTTGATATATCTATCTGGTTAGTTGAGTGTATATTTTTTTTCTTTCATTTTCCCTTTGTGTATTTGCAAATAACTTGACTAATAAGTGCGTAATGTCGACCGTGTTGAATTAATTGTGGCCTATTATTCTTTGGGCTTGTTTTATTTCTGTCTGGACTGTTGTTTTTCCTTTGGCCGAGCCCAGAAGCCCAATCTCTTAAGTGAGAGAAGCTGGATTGCTGCCACGTGTCCCTCTCACTCGGATGGTGTTTCCTGACCGTTGGATGGAGGGTTTGTGAGTTGTGTGGTTATGAGATGTGTGAGCCGGTTGGTTTGCTCATTCATTCGATACTCCTCTCTCTCTCACTTCTCTCTGATTTCTCTCGACTTCTCCTTTTGCTTCTCTGGTTAATTCTTTGGGGTTACTCACTATTCTTGTGTGAATATCCTAGTGTTGAGTGGAAGGAAGGCAACTGCTTCGGTTGCTTGTGGTGTGAGAACGAGGGTTTCTGATCTAAGGGGTTTCAGTGACCTAATCCGGTGTATAAGGGTGATGTGGTGAAGGTATTGACGGTTTGAGGATAATCTCCAGTCAATTCATCGGTGCTCCCTTGGATTTGGTTCTAGTTGAATAGATCTGGGCTATGTGGCGGGCTCTGAGCCATTTTCTGTGATCTATTTCGTTTCCCTTGTGATAGCTTCTGGTTTTCTGATCCGAATGGATCATGTGTGAAGTTACTAACCTTCTTCTTGAGTGTGCAGGATTCTTGCTAAGGAAGATGAACCAGCTAGGGTTTCGGTTGAGAGATCTGTAATAGTTAGGGTTCCAATTCTTGTATCTTTTGTACACTTACACTTCTCTAATAGTGTATATCAGCCGCGTGGGTGAGAGTTTGGCTGAGCTCTCTTGTACAAGAACAAAGAGGTCTTGGTAATTAGTGAATCCGACCCTAATCTGATCCCTACAAAGTTCAAATAATAATTTAACAAAGACAAAAGCAAGCAAGGGAAGTGAAATCACATCTTCCCAGCCACCTTCGAAAGATTTCAGCACAAAGATCTGGTAAAACTACGAATCTTAAGAATAACTTTCATGCCAAGGAGATCATGAGTATAGATTTTAGCACAAAGATTTTGGACAATGAATGGATGCTTCAACTCATCCCAATGAGAAAGTTCCCAAACATCATCCAAAACAATGAGACATCGCTTCTCTTTTTGTATCTCACAGTCTCTCAGTCAACTCAAAGTCGCTCAGACTTGGAACCTCCTCCTTTATCCGTAGCTCATTGTTCACACTAGAAACACTCTTCTTATTCTTCTTCTGATTCGCTAGTTGCCTCAGAACATCCTCCCAAACCGATCGACTCTCGCATCCTCTCTCCACCTTCACCAGACCACTGACAACGGCGACTTCCTTGGATTCCCTCTAGACTCCCCATTTACTTTTTCACTAGACTAAAACATAATGATACTATAAAAACTCTATATTTTCTTATTACTCGTTTTCTTAGAATAACTTTCCAACCAAAGAAAACACGTCAAAACTGAAGAATGTGAGAGAAATGAGATACCTGAGTGAAGACTAGTCCTTGATGATAATGCAAGGGACATGGCGGACTTTGTGGAAACCCTGATGGTGATACCCTTTCGCTCAATTCCGGCATTTTTTTAATTACGAGAGTTTGAAGGGTAGAAATGCCACTCAATCCCTCTGGAACCATCTCTAGACAAGAACACTCTCCGATTGATAATTTAGAGAGAAGGGGCATGGCTCCGGACTCCACTCTTCACTCCCTCATCTTTGGTAAACCTCTTAATGCTAGCTTGATCTTGAGACGAAGAAAACTGTTCGCTATAAACTTCATCTTCTCCCCAACAAATGATTCCCAATATCACTACAAAAAAAGTCAGTTTACCGACGGAAAATTTTCGCTATGAACTAGCGACGGAATTACCGACGAAAATACATTAATTAAAAAGAAAAAAATATTAGTGACAAAAAATTCCGTCGCTAATTCCGTTGCTAATTCGTAGCGAAAATTTTCCATCGATCAACTGACTTCTTTTGTAGTGATAATCGCAATCTTATCAAGCAAGGAAGCTTTCCCAGTATCCCCATTGGATCATCCTCAATCTCGGATCCAAACAGATCCAACAACCTAAGTTTCGAGCTCATCACGTCATTCCCGCACTCTTGCTAGCGCCTTCCCTAACTTTGAACTGATCCCCAAGTCATGAGATTGGGACATGTCAGAGCCTTCCCCAGCATTTGCTCACCTTTTAGGTCGCAACTGCCTTCGATATAAACTCTACAAACTAGTACTATCTTATTCCAATTCGTAATGGCATTCATGGTAGATGACAAGCTTTCTTTGTCATGTATTTTTGCTGCAAAACGTTGGAGATTCTTCATTCTGTCCATACATTTGAATTCATATCTACTATCAATGTGTAGTAGAGTCTCCAATCCATCAAATCCCTCATACATTTGAATTGATAATAAATGATGATCAATTGAACAGTGCAATACACTAAGAAGGTGTTATTAAGTTTCTATAGCAAGTTACAAATTGTGTAAAACCTTAAAAATTCTTTCAAAAGTATTTGGCGAAATAATCTTATAAACAATCTATATACTATAAAGTAAGCTCCAGTAGCTTATAAGCACTTCAAAAATAAACTAATATAGTCATACAACTAAGATGATTGTGTAAGTCTATAAGTGCAATCACACAAATACTCTGCATTCACTATATCTCTCAATTCAGTCACGCATGTAAATCCTATAATTTTTTGTATCCAAAATTGGTCTCGTACATGTTATTTATGTAGGGCTAGGTGGTCTTACTCTTTTTTAAGGTAATACTTAATCGCAATTTTGACAATAAGGAGAAGCAAGTGAATTGAATTTATTTAAAATAAATTTTTCTGCTACATAAGAATTTTGTAATTATACAAATAGAAAAAAAAGGTGTGACTATCTTGGCATTTGGCAAGATATATATATATATATATATACACCTAACGCCATTAATGAATTGCGCTTTCTTTAGAATTTAAAGATTTGAGATATTTTATACTACTAGAAAATAGAAAATAATTAACTTTACATAATAAATGTGCAAAAAATTTTTTTTTTTTTTTACATTGATATAAAGAATCTTGACATAGGGGGTAGTAGACAATCCATCCCATGTTAATTAGCATGACTGGAATAATAGTTTAAAACTGACCCTGGAATGTTTACATGTTAGAATTTTTGGACTTCCACGTTACTAATTTAATGTATATGGCTATTTTTCAGTTGTCCAATTAAAGTGATCCAATAAAGATTAAAGTTTGGGCTAAAGTGTATTTATTTGTTATGGAAATAAGTGTAGATACTATATGGGATTTTCTATTTGATGAGGGACCGAATAGAAAATAAAGGGGTTTATATTTAATATAAATATAAGCTAGGGTTATGGTCCCTAGACGTCAGAAGAACGTTCAATATCTTTGTATTCTCTCGGCAGACTATTGTGAAGGACGTCTCTGATCGTTTGAAAGATCCATAGCCGCTGCAAAGCAATTCCGTCGTTCAATTTGTTATGGATTAAGGTACGCTTTTGCTTTACAGTTTATGCTCCTTCTCCGTCGTTCTCGGTTAATCATCATAGAGAGCTTTAAGTAATTGCTCACTCAATTATTCCAACATTCCATGCTGAAATGCTTTATCTGAGAGATCAAAGGCGGTCATCTCGTTGTAGAGCTTCTTGGCAATGGCAGTCTTGCCTGGCCCTCCCATTCCCCACACTGTATAATCCGATCCTTTGTGTCTTTCCCTAAGTGATGAACAAGCAGCTCCAGCTCATCCTCCATGCCTACGAAGCAATCTCCCATCTCAAAATAGGGAGAAGTCTCTCTTGACAAGTTGTTTCCAGTCGAGCTTTCCGCCTCTCCATTTGGATCAGTGATTATGCTTCTTTTTATGTTGTTTTCTTGCATATCCTTGCTTATCCTCTCCACACTAGTTGTAATTTACAACCGTATGCTTATCACAATAGGGATAAATATAGACCTACTTACCACTTTTCTTTTTAGTTTGTCTCAAATAAGATGACACGTTACTATTTTGTGAAATTCTCTCTCCAATTAATACACTTAACAACCACTTTTTCTCTTCCCAATTAAATATTCAACTCAATTCCTCTAACCATTTAATACTTACAATCACATTTTTTCTTTTCAATTAAATATATTAACCAACAATTCCTAAAATCTCGTGTCAACTAAGACATGTGTCATCTTAGCCGAGACGGTGAGAGTAGTATATAATGAGAATATTTAGTACTAATTTACAACCGTATTCTCAACTTGTGAATTTAGTTGACAGTTCAATGAACACAACCAATTATTTCAGCTTTATCGAAGGAATATAGTCACTTGATAGAGCAAAGAAATAGCAAGCGATTCCTCACTCAAGTACAAACGCGAAATCCAATTTAGATGAGTGGAAATTGGCTTAACTGAAGTGTTGTGGCAACAGAAATTGTCACATAAGATTTATTTTTTCTCCAAATGTCAGATGTATTTTTCAGTAAGAAGATCGCAATTAGTATGAAACTGAAACTAGATTCAATATGATCAAACTAATCAAATTGAAGAAACTTTATAGAAGACGAAGTTGAATTGACGCTTCCTCGATCAAAAGGCCGGTTGACGAATATTTTGACCAAGAGGTGTTGAAACAAAGAAAAGAATATCCAAAAAATAATATCCTTATGGATATAGATTCAATCAAATCTGGTACTCCACAAAATAATATTTCCTTGTATAAGTGTTCAATGATCCTAATGGATCGACTTTAAACATGATTAATCGAGCAATTCAATACAAGCCAAATTCAACGGAAACACATACTGAATTCTTCAATTTCAACATTTGAGTTATTACAAACCATCAATTTCAATTCAAACACAACATCATTTCAAATAAAATATCTTATTAACCAACGCTACACAACTTCAAATTACCAAGATTCCAAACAATCACTTATGCACAAACACATAGTAACTAGGAAGGATTTGCCTGCCAGAGAACAGAGTACAAAAAGGAACACTCAGAGAAATACAACAACGTAACTGAAGCAAGAAGGGGAGGATATTTAACCTGCAGCAAAAGAAAATTAAAATAAAATAAAAGGGATGAACAGCTCTCTTGTTATGAATTCTAATGAATGAAAGAAAAATATAATGACAGGATTAGAGTTTATGATTTTATTTTGCCAACCATCAAAACTAAAGAAAGAAAAATGTGAGAAATGAGATACCTGGGTGAAGACTAGTCCTTGATGATAATTGAAGGGACATGGCGGACTTTGTGGAAATCATGTCCTGATGGTGATACCCTTAATCCCAATTCTGGCATTTGTTTAATTACAAGAGTCCGAAGGGTGGAAATGCCACTCAATCCCTCTGGAATCATCTCCAGACGAGAACACTCTGCTATACTTAATTTAGAGAGAAGGGGCATGGCTCCGGTCTCCACTCTCCACTCCCTCAACTCTGGCAGACCTCTTAATGTTAGCTTCTTCAGGCGAAGAAAACTGTTTGCTGGACACGTCAATTTCTCCCCAACAAATGATTCCCAATAGAATTGCAATATTGTCAAGCAAGGAAGCTTTCCCAGTATCCACATTGGATCATCCTCAATCTCAGATCCAGTCAGTACCAAACACTTAAGTTTCGAGCTCAACAAATCATTCCCGCACTTTGTTAGCGCCTTCCCTAACTTAGTCCTAATCACCAAATCATAAATATTGGGACATGTCAAAGCTTTCTCCAGAATTCCCTCACTTGTTAAGTCGCAACTTTCTTCAATCCAAAAACAAGAATTGCTTATCTTTTTACAGTTCATAATGCCATTCATGATAGCTGACAAGCTATCATTATCGTGTATTCTTCCATTAAAATTTTTGAGATTCTTCATTCTGCCCATACATTTAAGTTCATGACATCTACTATCAAAGAATGCTAGACTCTCCAACTCATATACTCCCTCATCCAATCTTAGTCGATAGTTTCTAATGTTTTCATCTCCACAGATAGGAAGAAGCAAGTGTTTTAACCGCAACATCTCCTTAAAAACATTTGGAACTACAACATTCGCTGAACCTGTTAAATCAAGGGTATCCATATATACCAAATTCCTCATGGAAGAGGGTAGCTTATCAAGTTCACAGTTATATAAACGCAAACATCTAAGGTGAACAAGTTTAGTGATTCCTTTCGGTAACTTCCCTCCCGTAAATTTGAATCTCACGATAACTAGTTCTCTTAGCAATTTGAATTTCTGAAAATCAAGTATACTTTGTGGGCGGAACTCAACAACGTTCGACTCTATGAGATTGGATAACTGAACAGACCTGATATGCTCGCTGGTATCTTCTCCACAAGCCACTGTATGCTCGTGCTCGACTTCACTTCTGAAATTGATTGCCAAATATCGGATCTTAATATGTGAGGATGCTTCCCGTAGAAAGGTACTAAGTTTCCCACCTTTATACTCCAAACTCAGCGCACCAAAATCCTCTCTTTTTCCCAATTTCAAACATAGTTCTCTTACTACATCATGAAGTTTGCAGCTCTTATATTTTGCATTTCTACTTGCTTCATCATAATCATTATAAATTTCAACTTGAAGAATGGACCTGGAGGCTAACTCACTTAAGTACAGATCACCGATGTCCATTAAAGAGTCTTCCTTGTCTCCAATATTCTCATATGAAATCATGCCTTGTGCTATCCACATCTTATATAGATCCCAAGTAAGTATGATTTCATCCTCAACGAAAATACCCATACAGAGAAAGCAAGGCTTCAAATAATAGGGTAGACTTTCATAGCTTAAATTAAGCACTCCATCGATCTGCTTTTCATCTCCATATATGGCTGCTTTGATGTCCTCATTTACTGATTCCCACTCAATAATCGATGTTTTCTCTCTCAAAACCCCACCGAGTAAACAAATTGCCAATGGCAAATACCCACATTTCTGCACCATTTCTTTCCCAATTTTTTCAAATTCTTCTTCCGATGCAAAGTCTGCGTATTGAAGTAATAATAAATGACAATCAATTGAATAGTGCAATTGACTAAGAAAGTGTTCTTATAAGAATTTTGAAACAAGTTACAAATTGTTCAAGAACAGGTCCTTAAATTTAAATTTTCTGCCACTTGGAGCTTCCTTGTCAGTAGAGAAAAAAAAATACCGGAAACTATGCATTTAGAAGGTCCTATCCATGGAGCTATGTGTGCGCTTTTGAAAATATAATGAACTAATTTTACACCTGAGCGATGCATCATTTACATGTCAAAGTCTGCCTATTGAAGTAATAATAAATGACGATCATTGAATAGTGCAATTGACTAAGAAAGTGTTCTTATAATTATGTTAAAACAAGTTACAAATTGTTCAAGACCTTAAAAATACTTTCAAAGTATTTGGAAAAAAAAGCTTATAAATCAAACTACTATTCTGTCATAAAATAAGCTAGCTTATGATCACTTCAAAAATAATTTTATCAACTCAATTTATATTTTAACAATTTATAAGCAATGGTTAATTTACAAAAATAGTTCTAGTGTGCTGTGTATTTGAATTATTTGCTTTAATTTGATTTCTTTATAATTTTATCTCTGTTATGACTAATTATTTCGCTAGCTTATAAGATCAATTATTGAGATATTTTTCATAATTTCAAATCTATTGAAAGAGCTCATGTGATTTTTTAATTATAAAATTAAAAATGATTGATCTTAAAAATAAAATTTACTATTTTATTTAAAAGTTACTAATATTTCTATAAATTAAAAATAATATTTTTATGAATAAAAATTACTAGTATAATTTTTCTGAATAAAAGTTAATGTTTTGTACTAATAAAAGATATTCTTCTTACTAATAAAATTTATTATTTTAATAAATAAAATATTATTATTTTGAATAAAATTACTCTGTGCTCCGTATTATTTTTGTGAACAAAAGTTATTGTGTGATTAGTGAAAATTATCTTTTTTAAAAGATCAATAGTCGTTTTGCATTTATCATATGATGACTTAGACCCTTCGAGTCTCCAACCTATTGAATGGAAACGTGTTACCAATTAAACTACATTTCATCATCGTATAAAATTTACTTCAAAAATTAATAGTATTTGGAATAAAAGAATTGCAATGTTCCAACTAATAAGAAATTAGAATTTTGAATAGTAAATAATTAAAATAAGAATTATGTAAAAATTCTTAAAAACAAATACATATACTTAGTCAATATTAATATATCATGTATCAAAATTTTAATTTTTTCATGAAATTAAGTACCTAAGAACACTCCCTCTGTCATTTATAGACGGCATGGATTTAATAATAAATTTGATGAAGTAAAAGAGAATTAGAAAAAAGTAGGTAAGTAAGAGAAATATGGTGAAAAAGTATGTAAAGTATGATAGATGGGATAAAAAGGTAAAATATGAGAAATAGACTTTCCATTTATAGACATTAGACTATTTTTTGTGAACATCCTAAAATGGCCAAATGAAATTCTTTTCATGGATGGGGGAGTATAATATTTTTTAGTATAACATAAAAGTCAAAATATTAACTACATAGCTTTAAATTATTAAATACATTAGTTAAAATATGTGATTTTTTTTATATCAAGTTCGACTATGACACTCTAAAAATAAAGAATTTGTATGATATAAATTTAGAAAGTAAAGATCAAATCAAAATCGTAAATACAATTAATATAACAAAAATCCTTAATCAAATTTTAATTTATTTCATAATTTAGTGATTGCGCTAAGAACTCTAATACTCCTCTATCAAGAAAAAGAGAAAATAAATTACTTATATAGCCTTAAAATGTTAAATAAATGAGTTAATATGCGATTATTTTTTATTTTTTAATCGAAGTTCGACTGTAATGTTAAAAATTTAAGAGAACAAATTACAAATTGAGCAAATATATATTCGTTAAATACTGCTCTAGAAACTACACATGAGGATCGATCAGATATGTATTGTAATTTATAATGGGAATCTTAGTTAGGGAAAAAAAACAATGTAGAGAGAATTGATCAAATGTGTATTGTAATTCGTACATGATAAAAAAATTATGATATTTTTCAGGTCAGTGATAAAAAAAAAAACAAATAGTACAATTTATTTTATAGTTTTGTTTTTTTTTAATTATGAAAATCATTTAAGTATCATAGTATCATCTAAAATTTAAAAAACAGTACTCCCTCCGTCCCCGAATACTTGACACAGTTTGTCATTTCGGTCCGTCCCCGAATACTTGACACAGTTCACTTTTTCCATTTTTGGTAGTGGACCTCATATTCCACTAACACATTCCTACTCACACTTATTATAAAACTAATACTTTAAAAGTAGGACCCACATTCCACCAACTTTTTCAACACACTTTCCATTACATTTCTTAAAATCCATGCCGGGTCAAACCGTGTGAAGTATTCGGGGACGGAGGGAGTAGTATTTATTAATTTTAGTTAATTTTATACTTATTTATTAGTAAGATATATCTTCGACTTAAATTAATTATATTTGATGCAAAAATATACATGTATATCTTCGACTAATTTAGAAAGATATATATCTTCGAGTAATTTATTTCATTTTGCTTGGTATATATTCAATTATTATTTCGTATTTTATATTACGAAATATTAATTAATTTAAGTTATTATCATTCGTGAATTATTACATTATATATTACTATATTTTCTAATACATTATTATAAAGTGGACTCATAATAATCATAAGCCTTTTAGTAATAATTTTTAGGAAATGCTAATTTACTAATACAATTACATTTCTCGTGAAACGTAAACACAATTATTTAAATAAAAAATAATAAAGAGAGGAAATACGACAGAGAAGGTATAAGAGAGGGGTTGTATTGAAAATGGATTCTCTTCAAAATATGAGATCCACTAATCTACATTGGTCAATATATAATATAGTGGGTGATCCATTCCGCTATAAAGTACTTCCGCCAATCTAAATTACTTGAATTGTATTTATTTTTTATTGTCTCAAGTTATAACGTTAGTTATTTTCTTTTTCGGTAAGATATATAATATTTCTCTCTATTACTTTACTTTTTTTCTCTTTCCAACTTAACTATTTTACTAATTTATTTTATCTTCATTACACTAATAATGTGAGTCTCATTATCCATAAACAATACATTAGATACTTTTTCTTTTTCCCTTCTTTTAGATCAATTTTGCATTAGATAGTGTCTATTTCTAGAAGACGGGGGGAGTAATATAAAACTAACCTGGAATGTTTCCATGCTGAAATGCTTTGTTTTTGAGTAGTTCCAAAGCAGCATTCACATGTAAGAGCCCATGTTTCACTGCCAATCCAATCTCTGCAACCTTTTGTTCCCGTGTTGTCACCAATATTTTGCTTTGCAAATTTTGGACAACGAATGGATGCTTCAACTCATCCCAATGAGAAAGCTCCCAAAGATCATCCAGAACAATGAGACATCGCTTCTCTCTTTGTATCTCACATAGTCTCTCAACCAACTCTGAGTCGCTCAGACTTGGAATCTCCGCCCTTGTTCGAGGCTCATCGTTCAGGATTGAAACGCTCCTCTTCTTTTCAAGCTGCCTCAGAACATCCTCCCACACAGATCGACTCTCGCATTGCTGAGTAATGCAAACCCACGCAGAGAGATCAAAGTCGGCCGTCTCGTTGTAGAGCTTCTTGGCAATTGCGGTCTTGCCTGACCCTCCCATTCCCCACACTGAAATAACTCGATGCTCTGTATCTTTCCGTAGGTGATGAACAAGCTGCTTCACCTCATCCTCCATGCCTACGAAGCAATCTCCCATCTCCAAATTGGGGAAAGTCTTCTTTGACTTGTTGTTTCCACCCGAGCTTCCCCCCTCTCCATTTGGATTCATGACTATGCTTCTTTTTATTCCGTTTTCTTGCATAGCCTTGCTTATCCTATCGATATTTGATGTAATTTGTGAAATCTCGGAGCCTAATTGGTGGAGTGAGTAGCAATCTGTCAAAATGCAGGAATATTTGCGGACGAACTGTGTGAGGCCTCTTCTGCTTGAATAAACTTGATAAGCTGCGTGTCTTTCAATGGCGGATTCGGATCTGTAGACCAGATCTCTGATCTCGGAGATCCAATTGGAGATGGTTCTGCTTTCATGTCGTCTTTTATCAGCGTCTTGGAGAAAATACTTCATCTCCTTGAGCTGCGACTGGAGCTCTTTCACTTGATTGCCCACACCAGCTAAAAACCTTCCCTCTTCCAATAGCAAATCACGGATAGTTTCAAGAGCAATCGACACCACTGCTTCTGCCATTGCAACAATTCCAAGCTTTGATTGTTTGGTCAACGGCGCTCAGATGTGAAGAAACAAGGAATGAAAGAAGCAAGTAAAGGCGCTTGCATGATTGATGTGTTATTATACACTTGAATTAATTAATTCTAGTATTTAGCATTTGTGAGTTGAAACTAGTGAACGTCACGTGAGTGCCAGCTACCATTGCCACATGATTAAACATAACAAAATTAATTAGCATGTGATTAGTGGCTTGATTGTCAACTATGTAGAGTATTTAATTACAAGATGCTCCAACTATTGCCGCCTAACGTGCGATTAAGAACAAAGTAAATGCACAGCTTGTACAACTTTTTTTTTTCTATTGAACATGATTAGAGTTGGAAAGTTATGTCCATTTTCACAATTAGAATCAAACGGTTGTATGTTTCTTTTGGGAATTCTTTAAACATATGGAAGGAACCCAATATATGATATACGCCAATTGGAAATGAGAATCAAATCTGAAAATCTTCCATAATCAAGTCTTTAAATCTCAAGGTTCAATTTCAAACATCCCGAATTTGAACTTGAGGCAGCTACTTACTTCTACAGTAATACTCGAGCATCATCGTGGTGTAGAAATCGTGAGCACATAATAATATCACAAAGCAGAATTGAATCGATCAAATCAGGCTGACCTCGGAGTACCTCCGGGGGTAGAGTTTACGATTGAATGCTATTAAATGAACATAAAAACATAATGACGGCATTAGAGTTTACGATTTTATTTTGCCAAACAATATTCAAGAGCTTAATTATAAGTCTCAAATGAACCAACATCTTGTAATTATGCATTTTTCAGTAATTATGCCTAATTTAGCAGGATCAAAGAATTATAAGAAATTTAAATTATTAATTATATGAAAAATGAAAATGAAAATTAAAAGAACAGATATAACTACTTTTAATCTGTTACATGAATGTGTTAAGTGGTTTACTGCTAGTTTCTAGTAACAACGGGCAACATATTTACCTCAGTTAAACTTTAGATTGTGTTACCCTAAAGAGATAAGATTAATAGTTGTGATTTACGAATACGTGGTGCGAAAAAAATTAGGAGACAGAAGTGTTTTGGTTTTATAGCAATTTCAAGAAAAAATAATTATGCATGCCTAACTTAACAGGATAAAATTACAAAAATTTTGCATAACACAATGCTTTTAATTTGTCACATGAGCTTATTATGTGGTTTACTATCCAAAATATTGCAATTCAGGGGGTGTTCACATCAAAATTGAAGAAAGGAAATGTGAGAAATGAGATATCTGGGTGAATACTATTAGTCCTCGACAAGAATTAAAGGGACATGGCAGACTATATGGAAATCTTGTCCTGATGGTGATATTCTTAATCCCAATTCTGGCCCCATCCTCTCCACCTTTACCGGAGCACCGACAACGCATACGTCCCTAAATCCCCTCTAGACTCCACATTTCCTTATTCACTCGACTAAAATATGATACTCCCCCTCCGCCTCAAAATAATGAGTCATATTTTGTCATTTCAGTCTGTCCTAAAATAAATAGTATGGTAAGTATGTTCAACATTCCACTAACTCACGTCACTCACATTTTATGTTAAAACCAATATTAAAAAGTGGACCTCTTGACTTTTCCAATCCACTATTCTTAAATGTGACTCCTATTGTGGGTCGGAGGAAATATCAAAAATCAATCTTTTCTTATCACTCATTTTCTTAGGATAAATTTGCAACCAAAGAAAACACGTCAAAACTGAAGACTGTGAGAAATGAAATACCTGGGTGAAGACTAGTCCTCGATGATAACTGAAGAGACATGGCAGATTTTGTGGAAATCATGTCCTGAAGGCGTTACCCTTTTTCTCAATTCCGGCATCCGTTTAATTACAAGTTTCTGAAGGGTAGAAATTCCCCTCAATCCCTCTGGAACCATCTCTAGACAAGAACAGTCTGCGATCTTTACTTTAGAGAGAAGGGGCATGGCTCCTGACTCCACTCTCCACTCCCTCAACTTTGGTAAACCTCTTAATGTTAGCCTCTTGAGGCGAAGAAAACTGTTCGTTGTACACCTCATCTTCTCCCCAACAAATGATTCCCAATATAATCGCAATCTTATCAAGCAAGGAAGCTTTCCCAGTATCCCCATTGGATCATCCTCAATCTCGGATCCAAACAGATCCAACAACCTAAGTTTCGAGCTCATCAAGTCACTCCCGCACTCTGCTAGCGCCTTCCCTAACTTTGACCTGATCCCCAAGTCATGAAGATTGGGACATGTCAAAGCCTTCTCCAGCATTTGCTCACCTATTAAGTCGCAACTGCCTTCGATATAAATTCTACAGACTACTATCTTATTCCAATTCGTAATGGCATTCATGATAGCTGACAAGCTTTCCTTGTCATGTATTCTTGCTGCAAAACGTTGGAGATTCTTCATTCTGTCCATACATTTAAATTCATGATATC
>NW_025952576.1:0-20378 GCF_023119035.1 Salvia hispanica | reverse complement strand
TGCCCGATTTAGGGTAGACTTTCTTCACGTTTTGATTTTTCGCCCTTGTTAATGATCATCCTATCCTTCTCTCCTTTCTCGGCCTTTTCTCCGGTTTGATCCTGGCGTATTCACCCTTCGCGCCCTTTTCTCTTGGTCACCCAGATCGTCTCCTACTCGACTTGATCCTTTAATCCGCACACTTGAGCAACGTTTGCGATAATACATGCATTTCATGACATCGACATAACCAGGCTTAGAATACGACTTATCAACCGCATCCGAATAGTTTGTGATTTTGGTTGCCTTCATTTGCAACCGAATTCTCGACGAAGGCTAGCCAAAGAAACCCAGTACTGGTGGTAAGCCAAATCGGCACCAAAGCGAGTCGATTCGAAGACCGCTACATAGTCGTGAGGATCCGTATGGCGGACACCAGCAAAGCCTCATATTCATCTAGGGCACCGTTGTTCCGAAACGCTATTAGTTCTTGTACAAACGATCCCAAAAGAGTAGAGTCGCTTAATCAAGAGTTGATACCAAGCAGGCATGGTCCAGCCAAAGCGACCATCGCCACCTTAACTCGGTTGTCAGCTGGAGTATTCGAGACCAAGAATATTGTTCGGCCGTGGCTAGCCACCCCCAGCCTCGGTCCGTCGAAGAAGGCATAGTCAGCCGACGCCCAAAAATACCGAGTTTCCAAGATGATTTCTCACTTCTCGGTTCCCCAATATATATAGGCTCACAATAACAAATAAAGCTAAAAAGGTGCAACAATAAATCAAGAAATAACAACTAACTACTTTTGAGATCTTCTAGCTTTGACTCCTTCTTCTACTCGCCGTTTAATTTGGACAAATTACCTCCCTGTTTCCGCGCTCGTACACCCTCCAACGCGTATCAACAACACCGTAGTGTTCCCAACACTATTAGGCAACGGAGGCGTTTGAGTTAACCATGCATATATGCATGCACACGCCTCCTGTTCTCGGCTTAGTCTTGTGCACTGATGACCTTTAAGAGAACATCAACCTTTTACTGTGATGTACCAAAACAATTCTCAGGTTTTGATTGAAGTTTTTAGGCTTTGTTCGCTACACGTAATTTGAATTAAATTGGAATTAGAATTTTACGGAATTAAATTTGAATATAATTCAATTTCAAATCCTTTATTCGGTAAAATATGAAGTGTGTGGTGTTTTGTGTGTATTTAGTGTGCGAACATGCACAAATTATAGTATATAGTATGTATAGTGTGTTTGTGTGTAAATATGCTTAATTTATATATTTGTTTGAAATTCCAATTATCTTTTAATATGGAATTTTTAAATTAGTAGATCTGAAAGAATTCAATTTAAAATCCTAATGTTTTAATATATAAATATTAACTTTGAAACTAAAGAATCTAATTTAAGACTATCAGTTTCATGATTTCAATGCCTATAAAATTAGTCATTATAAAAATAGCACTATCTCCGTTCAAAAAAGATGACTCATTTTTTTCGACGAGATTTTATACAACTATAATTTTTGTGTTAAGTGAAGAAAGTAAAATAAAAAGAAAATAAAATAGAGATAATCAGTGTTTATTTTTAGAATAGATCATTCTAATTGAAAAAAAAAAAATTGGTCATCAATCTTTAATGAGAATATTTACTATCTTTCAAACTTTTGAAAGATACAAAAGGTGAGTGATCAATCGCTAACTTATCATTTAATTGCTAACCACATCTAATTTAAGCGCCATGGATTTTAAAAACGTGTGGTCTACAATTTCATATGTAATTTTCGCTTTTATTAATTAAATCGAAAAGAAAAAAACTCTAAATTAGCTGTATTTAAATGCATTATACTGCTTTCGAAAATATCAACTTAATGTTTTGAGAAGTCAACACAACGCTTTAAGGTTAACTCATTCTTATATTGACATCAGATAGTATTATATTAACATATTTTATATACTACGCGCATTTTCATAAAAAAAATTAAAAAATTTCAAATATTTTTCAAATTTTGACGTCGAACATATGCATGTATGATATCGTTGAATCCTTATGAAATTATCTTTAATTAAATATATTTTATATGAATTTAAAGTTTTGGAATTTCATTTTAAAAGTTAGTTAACTAAACCGGTGGTTAATTTATATTAATATCCCTATTGATATTTTTTGAATTAAATCCTATGTATATTGACGTTTGTTGATCTTATTGACGTTTATGGATTAATGATTTAAGCCCTTAATTTGAATATCTAATAACTATTATTTAACTATAATTAACAATTAAATTATTAGTTAGCAATATAACACTTTCCCATAAAAAATATCGCCAAATTATTTAAGCACTAATTTCAGTTTCCAAATAAAAAAAACATTCTCTCTTCTCAGGAAAATCAATGAATCGCAACTGTTCAAATTTGCACACTAAAATCACGCAAACCATATATTCAGAAAATCGAAATCCGATTTTTTCCCAAATCCCTACTAATTATCATCGATAATTTCAAAGCGTCAAAAATCTAAAACCGAGGCTGAAATTGAAGGCGGCGGCGGCGGAAGGAGAAGCGGCATTCAAAACCCTACCGATCTCAAAGCACACAAACGCATCAACACACGCGTAGCGCACCTGCGTCGGCGTGAGCCACTGGTTGTCCCAGCGGCTCATCGTGACGTGCTTCGGCTTATCCACCTCCTTCTCCAGCACCAGCGCCGCCAGGCTCTTCACGCCGGAGTTTTTCAGATCTCGCCGCCCGTACCTGTCCGCTGCCAGCCCCCTCAGATCCACCGCGTTGGTGTTGAATCCGAACTCGTAGTCCTCCTCCAGCTTCTCCAGATCCGCCTCGATTCCGATCCCGACGAACGTGTGGTTAGGGTTTGCGAGGAAATCGACGAGCGGCGACGGCACGGAGGGGCTGTGGATGAGCTGGAAGATGAGGCAGCGGAGGCCGACGCAGAGCTGGAGCGTGGCGGCGGGGTTGGCGACGTGGCGGTTGAAGGACGGGCGCCACTCGACGTCGAGGCCGACGATGAGGTGCTGCTGGCCGTCGCGATCGATCTCGGAGATCCACTGTGAGGCGATGGTCGGATCGGCGGTGACGGTGGTGAAGACGGAGTCGCCGAAGAAGATGACGTCGTAGGTGTTGTGCGAGTCGTAGGGAGCTCGTGGTCGACGATGGTGATCGAAGGCGGCGTCGTGGTGATCGAAGGCTCCATCTCCGATTTGTGTGTGGAAATTGGTAAAGGAGAGAGCGTGGATTTTTGGGAGACTGATAACAATTTTGGAAAAAAAGGGGAACTTGATTGCCGTCGGAGGGAAAATTTTTGCCAGCGCACTGATCATTGGCGGGGATATAATGGGATTTTAACTATGATTAATTTAATTTCACATAGCTAATTGGGGTTTTGATATATTTTAATGAGTCGGTAAAACAAGAGAAAAAAAAAATTTAGTTGAAATAATATAAGGGAGGATACGATTAAAATAAAAATAAAAAAAATAAAAGAAAATGAAATATTCATTAATGAATTAGATAGCCCAAAAAAGAAATTAGTCTTTTTTACATGATAGAGTGAATAATATTATCTTGGTGGTTAAAAACTCGAAACTCAATAAATATAACAACAATTTGTAAAAATTAGTATTAAAATGTAATCTCTATTCCTTTAAAAATAAAAATTTTTCTTTTTTTTTCCCTATTAAAAATAAAATATTTTCTAAAATGAAAACATTTCTATCTCTACTTTTTCATCTTTTTACTTTACTTTTTTATTAAATCACAAAAAACACTATATATTTAATATTCCCCCCGTCCAATAAGAATAGTATTTTTCCTTTTAAAAGACGTTCCATAAAAATTTAAAGATTTCCTTTTTTAAGAAAAAAACACATTTTTCCACACCTACTTTACTCTCTTTTGTTTTATTCTTTTTTTTACTTCATTTTTTCATTTTCCATTTTTCTCCTTTACTTAACCACCAACACAATTTTTCTTAATCCGGCCGAAAAAAACATCTCCATTACCATGGGAAAGAAAGGGGGAGAACGGGGAGATGTATTTTGGTTTTCGTAAACCCATCTTATGAATTTTTAAGGAATTGTAAATTGAATAATGTAAAAGAAAATGTAAAGTACCTATAAATTTTTTTGTTAAAATGTCTAAATTTTGTATCCCATTAAATTGGTAAAATCTCATCTAACCCTTTTATAAGCTTTTAAGAAATTTAGGGTCAATTTTTTAAGATATCCGAGCAAGTCCAAGTTGATGATAGATTTCTCTTCCTCTTATCTACATCACGAGAAAGACCGATTATCATTCCAACCCACATCAATTAGTTTTATATCTCTTGCCCCGATATCATGGGATTTAACCAGGGATTTTTACCCCCCCCGGGAAAAAATGTTAAATGTCTAAATCTTTTCCACATTGATGAAAATTCCATCTAATCTAATATGAATGTGGATAACTACTCTTTACGACCTACTTGGTGAAGATCTCATCTAATCTAGATAAATATGTAGAATCTCTCTATGACTCTTTTTATTTTTAAGGAAATGGGGTAAGTGACTCTTTTCTAATAGTTATACTTTTCCGGGTTTTATGAAAAATTATTCTCCAATAAAAAAGGAAAAAAATAATATGAGAAAGTATTACTCCTCTCGTTCTACTCAAGATATTCATATTTCATCGCTTTGTCCTATTAAAGATATCCAATTTTCATATTTGGAAACAAATTCACCTCCTCTTCTCATGAAAACATCCAAATACCTTTTCCACTCTACTACTACCTTCGTCCCATTAAAAACGTAACGTTTCTTCTTTTTAGGTTGTCCTTAATTAAAACGAAACGTTTCCTGTGCCTAAAACATCTCTATCTCTACTTTTTCATCCTCTTACGTTACTCTCTCTCTACATTAACTTACAAAACAACACTGTCCATAAAACTCGTAAGTGTATTCTCAAATGTTGCATATTCAATGGGACGTGAGGGAGTATATACACAATAATTGTCTTTGGGGACCGTGACACTCAAGATTGTGGAGACATCTGAGGAGACGACAAATGTGTAATTTCTTTCAATTTTAAAAAGGATACTCATTCATATTATAAGAGTTTTGCTCATTTCATTTTCGCACTCATATTAGGAAAAATTGTACACTATTTGTCTCATAAGAATATGCACTCTCTTTTTAGTCCACCCCATAAGAATATGTACTTTATAATTGAATTTTTTTTCTCTCTAAAATAAGGTGAGACTCATTTTTCGCTTGTAGACAACATATGACAAACGGAGTACCCCTCCGTCCGTGAATAGGAGTTCCGTTTTTCCATTTTAGTTCTCCGCAATAAGAGTCTCGGTTCACTTTTACCATAAATGGTAATAGCATTCCACCTACTAACTCATTCCTTTCACATTTCATTTAAAACTAATATATACAAAGTCAACGTAGACTTCTATTGGCGGACCGAGGAGGAAGTATTATTTTATTACTTGCAAGTCACAATCAAAAGCAAAAACAATCCATAAAAATTTGCTTTAATCAAAGACACAAAGTCAGTAAGTCACAATCAAAAGCAAAAACAATCCATAAAAATTTGCTTTAATCAAAGACACAAAGTCAGTAACATCCAATATACGATATAAAAATTCCATCTTGAATGAATATTAAATGTTAAAAAAAAAGGGGTGAAAAGTAAAGCGTTCACAAATAAAAATGATTAATCATCGAATTTATTCCTGGTGAGAGACCAGCTGCTTCAACGATAAAACTGACATATAAGTCGAAAATTTGGGATATATTAGCAACACATAATAAGAAGCAAGTAATCAATTGGGATCATCAATAGTCTCAACTCTCAAGACACCCTCGCTGCTTATCTGCAAAATGAATTTCTGAGATAAACACCCAACAAATTTATTCAAATCAAACTCAAACCAAACTTCACTAATAGTAATAGCAAAGCAACAACAATCTATGTCTGAACATTGATCTAACTGACTTATTATACTAAAACAGTTGATGGTCGATCAATACGAAATGATGAGAACAAAAAACCCAAGGAAAAAAGGGAAAGGGAAAACAAACTGCAAACATAAGCTCAAGAGAAAGATGGAAATCTTTTCGTTTCCCTCAAAACACTACCAATTTTTGTTATCAAATTTTATGCAATGTCATCCGGTGTTAGTAGGCCTTCCACGTTATCCTCACTACTTACAGGTGGCCGGGGCATTTTTATACACTATCTTTTAATTGTTTTCATTTTTAAAAAGGACAAAGTTCTTAATCTGTGTTTCCAAACCCAAAGGATGTTCTCTCTTAAAAGGCCCCCAAGAAGCTGTTGGAACGCTCCAGGAATGAATGCCACCCTCATTGCCCATGCCCCCAAAGAAATGCTCTGTGTTGGGGTTGTATGGTGCAGGGAGCTCACACTTAATCAAACCCCTATATATATATATATACATTCTTTCCCTGTTAGGTTGTGGGGATGTGATTAAATGAAAACTCAAAATATTCAAATCTTGATATTGTATTGAAACTGTGTTGACGCTGTGTTGAGGAGTTTTGAGTTTGTACAATATATAAGTTTGCATTTTATCACTACTTTGGGTTGATAACTATATCTTAAATTGATAAATTAACAACCATGTTAACAACTTACTTTATAGATGTCAACACGAAGACGTTGACATACAAATGTCTTCGTGTTGGTATCCATAATGCAGATTGTTGACGTAGTTGTCAGTTATTAGTATCAACTGATTATATCCCCATTCATACATATATATATTCATTTCAAAATATTTGGAAATGGGAGTTTTCGATGAGTTTGTTACCTGCTTTGTGGTGGTTCTTGTTCTTGAAAACACGAGGTACAAGCATTTCATCAGTTTCCGCAATGTGATCATCGTTGTCATTGAGTCCCATGTTCAAGCTAGCCCTAGCAGTTTCACATAAGTTCTCCAAAGAGCTGCAGTGTTCTTTCCCACCAAGGAATTCTCGGGTCATCATCTCACCTATGTCGACAAGGCATAAACCGTAGGCCGCTGCATGCTTCAAGAATATTGTGCAGAGGACAAGAACCCGAATGGAGGACTCCCTAATTGATGGGATATGGGTCCTTAGAAGCTCCGCGTCTTTGAACGGGTCGAGGCTGGAGATGTAATCAGATTCGGCCGCTGAGAAAGGCAGGGAGGCCTGAGGCCAGTGCTGCCACTCAAAATAAGGGTTGTCAAGGCACTCGGGCAAGCAAAAGCCGTGATCTATAGGAACAAGCTCAGCTTTTCCTCGGCCATAACTCTCGTTTTCTTGCCTCACAAGAAGGTTCCCTGCGTGCCTGTCCAGATTCATCAGCCTTACATCCAGTATGCCGATGTGATGCACACTCGTGACCGAGAAGCTGGAAGGGCCCAAATCTCCCGCGTCAGAGTCATGATTCACAAAGCGTTGGAGGGATGCAATCTTGTAACTCGGGTTTGAATCAGAACCTGAACCAGACTTGAGTAGATCGAAGTTGAAATGCGAAAGTTTAACCAATGCGGTTGGAGGTACACCAGAGAAGCCACCATGGTCGAGGAGATAAGCAGCAGATTCACGAGCACCAGTCTCGCCAATCCTGATGGAGCTTTTCATCCCCGGTTGCCCTAACATCCGTCCACCAAAGCCCTTGGGATTGTTGATCGCTAGAGGCTCCTCGTCAACCGGCTTTGCAACAGCTATAGTGCCACCAGTCCGAGCATGTAAGAAGTAGGCGCCACCAAGGCCACTTGGAGCTCGTTCAAGATCAACACCGGAGGTGGCCATTGCCCCAGCAACCTCAACAACGAGGGCGTGCACCTGGGGCAGGGTGTGCCCCACAATGATCTCAATCCTTGGAGTCTGCGGGAAATCAAAATCATCCTCTGCTTTGGAGGAATTGTACGAGAGGCATGGCGTGGAGGAGCTCCTGTGGATGCAAGTGATGTTGAACTTGGATTGACTCAACTCGAGCATTTTGCAGTCAAGGTGAGAGACGGACAGAGGATGGCATCGCGGAGGGTAGGCTAATGGCTTGAATCCATGAAGTTGATTAACAGCTGCAGCCATCTTCGGGGAGTCCTCGAATAACCACTACTGTGCATGCTAAAGGGCTACTTGCTTTTTAAAATTCTCTCTATAGGATTTGTCTGCTTTGGAGATTAGACATCACATTTCTGCAACCAAGCAACATGTGAGATATCATCATCGACATACTAAGAAACGAGACAGAGAAAAGACAATTTGCAGCAACGTGGTGAAAGAGGAAGCAACAAACTTACCAATGGTTTCAGAAAAGAGGCGGTGAGAATCAAGAACAAGAAATGTGTGCTAATCTCCGTAGACCTAAAAATGAAACAATACAGTGAAGCATACATCGTTAAACATGTTATCGTAAAAACGCCTAAATGAATCAATTAGAATCAAGAACAAGAAATGTGTGCTGATCTCCATAGACCTACAATGTTCACAAACAAACTAACACAATGGAGCATACATCACTAGACATTATGATCTAAGGTTTTCATATAAACGACCAATTTGGTACTATGGCTCAAAATGAACTGAAGTCTGAGCTGATTATCGACTAAAATCATGAACAAGAAATGTGTGCTGATCTCCATAGACCTACAAATGTTCACAAACAAATTAACACAAGAGCATACATCACTAAATATCACTAAACATCACTAAACATTACTATGATCTAAGGTTTTTGTATAAACGACCAATTTGGTACTACGGCTCAGAATTAACTGAAGTTCGAGCTGACTATCAATTAAAATCATGTACAAGAAATGTGTGCTGATCTCCATACACCTACAAATGGAAACAAACAAACACACACAATGATGCATACATCACTAAACATTATGATCTTAGGTTTTCGTAAAAACAACCAATTTGGTACTATGGCTCAGGATTAACTAAAGTTTGAGGTGATTATCGATTAAAATCATGAACAAGAAATGTAAGCTAATCTCCATAGACCTGTAAATGGAAACAAACAAACACTTGGGAGCATACATTCATAATTCATTTTACATTATAATCTAAAGCTTTTGTAAAAACAACTACTAATATATTGCTATGGTTCAGAATTAACAATAATTCATTAAAACTTACTGTCGAAATAAAGCTCTCGCTTGCTCCTCCGCTTAAAAGTCTCCAAATTTGACTGCGGAGAAGAGATCAAAATGAATCAGAGATTCAAATCTTGAGAAACAAAAAATGTTCTTCTTAGCACTAATCATTAAATCTATATCGTTCACATTTAAATTTTAGGGATTTTCTATTGCATTTGATGATGATTAAATTTTGAGAACCAATTTGGCATATTTGATCATAATTTCATCGGTTAATTGAAAATAATAAAAGAAAAAATCAAAACCCATAAAGTAAACAACATTATCACGTTGAAGAGAGAGAGAGACTCTGAACACTGGCGAGCGTTCAGGGAGAAGAAACGGCAACGGGAGAGCGCGGGAGCGGATTATTCCTTCAACTAAAAAATCAACAATACACAAATTATGCCTTCCTTTATTTCTCACAAACTTTCTCTCTCACTAAAATCGGGACAACTTTTCTCTCTCTATCTCGATTCCCCACCAACGCTCCGATGTTTTTGCAGAAATGATGGAGTAACCGTTTTTGTTTGGACAACATCTTATTTTTCCCACATTATAATAAAACTTTGTTTTTGTGATATCCTCACTTAATTTAGTCCAATCACAAATTACAAATGTTTTGAGTTTATAATTACGAACAACAAAATATAGCTCTAATAAAAATACAAACATGTAATATAGTATTCAAAATTTACAAATTTGGGGTTCTTCTTGTATTTTCAATAATTTAATTGAAATAGTTTACAATCTAATACTAAAAGGATTTTGATTCAGTTTGATGTTTCATTATATCCTCCGTCCACCATTTAATGTTTCATTTTTTTTTCGTTCGTCCATCAATATATGTCTCATTTTATTTTTACCATATTTGTTAAGTGGACCATACATTCCACTAACTCATTCCACTCATATTTTATTACAAAACCAATATATAAAGTAGGCCCCGCACTACACCAACTTTTCTAACCACTTTACTTTATAAAGTCAGACAATTTCTGAAAACTCGTGCCGGTAAAAAATGAGACATTTTATAGCGGAAGAAGGAGTATTATTTTAATAATTAAATGATATAGTAAATAGTTAAGTTGAGAGAAAATAAAGTAAGACGGAGAATAATGTAGAGGAAGTCCTCTTCTACATTATTCTCTCTCTTACTTTATTATCTCTCCACTTTAACTATTTATTACCATTTTTTCCAAAATAACGATCAAAAAGAAATTAATCACGTGAACTGGGATGGAGGGAGTATATATTTTATCGAATGATTTCTAATATTCGCAGTTTTGCCAATAATCGTTGTTGTTCAAACCATTTTTTTCTTTTTTGTTGTTATTTCAAGTTTCTGTTAAGCTCTGTGTTTAATTTGGGTTTGCTAAGGCATTAGTTTAGTAGCTTGGTGAATTTATCCTAAGAAAAATTCTCAACTATGTTAATTATCTTAATTAGATGTGATAAATAATCTATTAGGATGTTTGGTGGGTTCTGGAAAAACATCAACTTTATTTTTACGGCTGTTTGATAGGGTTTCGAAGAAAATAAAACAAAGTAGGCAATTACAATATTATCCTTTTAACTTATTAGTCAATATTAATTTTTTTACAGTACATTTAATTAACTTTCATTTTAATTAGGGTAAAAATTTTAATTAGGATAGATGTAACATCCCGGAATTTAGAACCCTAATTTAAAGCCCTAGAATTAATTATTTGATGACATGGAGTCGTGAATGCATTTATTTCATGGGATGCCTTGGCCAAGTCGAGCCTAGGGTTTTTGTTGAAAGTTTGAAAAGTCAAACTATTTGATTTAATGATGTGGCATGTGATATATTAAGTTATGAGATTATGTGGCAATTTAATTGTTTATGGGTGAGTGAGAATATTAGAGGAAAATTTCCATAAATACTTGTCACCCTAATTCTTGTAATTTTCGAACCCTAGCCCCTTGGAGAAGGAATTTCTATTTTTCCGGAATTTATTTAATCCTTGGGATATTTATCCAAATCAATTCCAAGAGCCAATTATTTCCTTGTTTAGTGATGGAAAAATCGAGCCCCCTTATTTTTCTAGTGATTTTCGAAAATCACTATTTTTGGGAAGGAAGGAATTATTTTATTTTATTTGACTCCCTACTTGATTTCCTTCCATACCTAGAATTTAATTATTCTACCAAATCTTTCCATACTTCAAGAGATCTTGCTTTACCTTATTTTAGTTAATATTCCAAAAATCCATGCCTTATTTAAAAAGGCTAGAAATCGCCCCTTACCTTGTTGCATGGAGAATTTTCCTTATTTTTATTTTGCTCCATGATATTTTATTCTATATGGAAAAATACCAAAACAAAATCATGGCTAGTTGGAGAGCCTCATTTTCGAAAATTATAGGGATTTGCCCTAGGATCTATTTTTGTTAATTCTTCTTCCCTACTTCACAATATTATTTTATTTTATTTTAATTAATTGGGAGAATGAGATCTTACCAAATATTCTATTCTAATTACGTAAAGATCTTGTTGAGCACTATAAATAAGAGAAACATCAACCCTAGCCCCCATAATTTTCGGCCCCCACCCTCCCACACACTCTCTCAATTTTTCTTCTACATTACTCCATTAATCCTTCATCCTTTGAGAAGAAATTGAAGTTTAATCCAAGAACTTTGAAGAATCAAGGCTAATACTTGTTTTCTACCGATTGTTTTTTGCTAAAAAGGTATTTTTGTTTAAGAGTTATGTTTGTTCTTCTTCTACCTCTTCTTTTTCTTCTTCCAACCGATTAATCGGTCTTCTTGAACCCTCATGCATCTTGGTTGAGTGAAAGAGGGATAAAAAGGGATGTGGGGACATGTGTATGTGTGTGTGGCGTGTGTGTGTGTGTGTTGATGTGTTGTGTAGTGTGTGTTTGATGGTTAAATCTTCGTGTGCGATAAACATGATCTTGATTAATTAGAATGATAAGATAAATCGTTGGGAAGAGGGAAAAGTAATGAGACATGCATGAGTAAGAGTAGTATTGAACCTAATTCGTGATATGTGCCTATGTGATTAAAAGGTGAAACTTTGGTTGCGAAGCCGGATAACGGAAAAGCGAAACTACTTGAAAACTAAGCAATCGAGGTGGGCTTTACTCTAAAAACTCTCTTTTATTTTATCAAAATGTTGTTCGGGGTTATAAGGGTGGTTTAACTGTTATGCCATGCCTATGTTTGTTTAAATGTGATTGTTGGATATGCTTATACGAATTCGGGTCTGAGTATGGGCCGCAAGCCCTACCAGGCTGTGTACACTGATGGGATCGAGAGCCGTCCTTGCTAGTCGGCCGGTCTCGTGGGCGAAAAGTGTGGCCACACTTTCGTCGCACCATGGAATGTTTGTGATTGATAATTGATGAGAAAATGGGAGGTTATTTTGACTGGCCAGTCTATGAAAATATATTTTGTGATACTCGTGATATTCCTTTTATAACTGCTTAAAACTCGAGTTCACTTGGTAAGGGTGGCATAACTTATAAAATGTTTTGGCAACGAGCTCACTGAGTATTTCAAAATACTCAGCCCTGCATGTGTTTTCCTTATGTGCAGGTTGAATGACGACGAGTGGTGGCGGGTGTTGAGCAGATTAATGAATTAAAAAGGATATGTTGAACTTCAAGCGTAGTTGTGTCTTCATACATAGCTATACTTTCTCTTGGTCGTTTTCCGCTGAATTTTTGATACACTCTAGAATTTCTTTTTGGAATATTTGCATCTTGCCTTCGGTTTGAAGCCTTAGTCTTTCCTTGTGATTTTGACTAGGATATGATGTCGTACTCTCGAGATTTTGATCGTGATTTATGATACTTTTCTTTCCTCTAATCATCTAGGTTGAGTTGTTGCATTTAATACTCTGATATCTCTTTCAATTCTTTTGGTCAACACTCTTTAAATGAAACCCTAGTCTATGTTTACTTCTTTAGAGTTGGTTTAGGGTAGCAGCCGCCGCATTTATTGTACCCTAGGAGGGCGGGCTGTTACAGTTGGTATCAGAGCCTCAGTTCTTTCCGCTCTGGACCCAAGAGTCTTTTTCAAACTTTAGGTTGTCTTTATAATCTTTTGTGTAAATGAACTAAATGTGGAAGGCTCAACACCGCAGCTCGTCTCGTTCAACCGCAAAGAAAGAGGTACTAGATATTTTGTGACTTGTGCTTGAAACTTGATGCTTTTGGAAATATTGTGAATGAGAAGTGACGCTCTCTGAATAATGATTTGTTGAATATGAGAACTTGTGAAAAGCATGCTCTATGTGCTAGAAATATTATGAATGCGAAGCGATGCTTCTTGAATGATTTGCTGAATGACACATGAGAACTTGTGAAAATTTGTGAAATGCGAATGTGATCATGTGGGACTATGTTGAAATGTTGCTATGCTTAGACTTGGACTTTTGGACCTAGCATGCTTAGCTACGATCACAGCGCTTGTACCAACATTAGAAACGTGGAAAGGCTAGTATAAGGCCGTTAGAGTATGTTATGCGAATGGGAAAGACGCGCAATTAGTTATCTAAGAACGGGAACCTTGGACGCGACGTTACCCTTGTACCACTATCTTTTGACTTTTATACACTTTCGCAGCACCATTTGAGATCACGCACTTTCTGTTCTTTTCCACCTTCGTGACGGTGCTGACTAGTTCCTTTTCCCTTTTGTAGATGGTTCAACCTTATCACGCCCTTATGCGTCGCCGTTACGCTAAGAATAGGAACTTTCCGGTGGAGCGCTATAGAGAGCTAGAATGGGACGGAGAGCAGTTCCTTCTAAACTTCGTCACCGATTTCTATGGTCATTGGCTTGACGCCTACGCGTACGGGACTACCCATCACGAGGGAATCATGCGACTTATCCATATACTGCCTTCCCCTTGGAGCGAGTGGACCGCTCAAGCCTCAGTATCCTACACTTGGTTTAGCCCGCCCAAGTACACGCCTCGAGGAGACTTCGTCGGCCTAATAGGAGTCTTACTTCCGGCCATGTCTGCCGCCGTTGACGGACCACCACTCCATCCGCCAACGCAAAGGTACTCGCCAGGAGCAGCACGCCAGATGAAGTATCGCGATGACGAGGAACCGCACGTTGCTCGCGTTCCCCGTAGAAGGACCCTTAGGATGCGTGTTTCGGCCCCTCGGAGGATCGTAAGAGAGGCCGAAGAGATGTTTACCTCGATTCCTTCACCCCTAAGCGACGAGAAGAAGGACGAGGAGATGGGATCGTTTGAGAAAGGAGAGAGTTCGAGCGTCGAAAGTGTCGGAGAGTCGGGAGAACCCGAAGAGGACGAGGGCAGAAGTGGCTAGTGCTCGAATAGCGATTTTGTTTTCTTTCCCCCACGTTTTGAATTTCTAAGAACTTCTTTTTATGTTGTTATTTTTCTTCCGCGATTGAATCGCTCTTTTCCATTCATTGTACCAAGACCTTTTGGGATCACTTTTGAAATTTAATGGGGAATTCGCACCTTTCATTCTATTATATGGATGTTGGGAGTGTGTAATAAATAAATATTGTAGTGGATGTTGGGATCCGCTTTTAATTGAGTGTCCAATAAATAAATATTGTAGTGGATGTTGGGACACACTTTTAACACTTTTTTTATTAGTTCTAGACACTTCTAGTGGATGTTGGGACCCACTTTTAACACTTTCTAGGCATTTTTTATTAATTTATCCCAACCGGGACTCCTAAAGAGGGACGTCCAAAATTAATCAACTGGGACTCCTAAAGCGGGACGGAGGGAGTAGTATATCTTTTGTATGAGATTTATAGCTAGCGAAATTTATTATTCAAGTTGTTTCACAAGAAAATACAGACCATTCTCCTCCCAAAGGACACATCTTTCTCCGATTTGTCAAACCTTGATGTCGTTTGAATCTATCAGAGTATTTTTTTAGTTATTTTGGGATTTTCTTCTAAGGGAGTTTTCTACAGTTTCTTGTAACATTACTTAAGTCTTGAGAGAGTACCCCTTTTCTTGAAAACATTATTTCTGCTGGTTCTCATTTTGCTAACTAGGGTCCATAGTACTCCCTCCGTCCTGGCTAAGATGACACATTACTTAGCCGGCACGAGATTTAAGGAATTATTGGTTAAAGTGTTTAATTAGAGAGAGAGAAGGTGGTGTAAGTATTAAAGTAGAGAGATAAAGAAAGATGATATTTTAATAGGAGTGAGAAAAAGTGGTTGAGTGTATTAATTGGAGAGAGAAAGTTATCAGAAAAAGGAAATGTGTCTTCTTGGTTGGGACAAACTGAAAAGGAAAATGTGTCATCTTAAGCGGGACGGAGGGAGTAACATAGTTCGGTTCACAGAGATTTCCATTTATGATTGTTAAAAGATTATATTTTGTTGCCAAAGGCTCTGTCTATCACTTCTATTGATATCAAAGTTCGTATCTTTGCATTTTGTATTAGTAAATACTACTCCCCCTGTCCCGGCCAAGATGGAAGTGATAGTAGGGCGTAACAAGCCCAAGAGTGAAAAGACAAGACTGGTGTTTTCATGAAAAAGTAGTCCTACTAGCTTCTTTCAAGGATATAATAGCACAAGGACGAAAATCGAAAAATTGTTTAAAAAAGGATACCTCTTCAAACTTGTAGATGCTTTGAAATGGGACTTCTCTATCACTGACATTATCATTTTCTCGAGAGCCCACATAGAGGCGGTGGAAAAGTTGGTGGGATGTCTGGACTACTATATTGTTGCATCTGGCCAAATGGTGAACAATGGTTCTACTTGGTAGATGAGCACATGGAGTGAGCTGAGACAGTGGAAGAGGTTGGAGGTTTTCAGCGTGGGGTGTTTGCTCTTCACATACCAGGGAGTGCCGATTTTTCGAGGGGCGAGAAGAGT
Organism: Salvia hispanica; assembly: GCF_023119035.1. NCBI lineage: Eukaryota > Viridiplantae > Streptophyta > Magnoliopsida > Lamiales > Lamiaceae > Salvia > Salvia hispanica. The sequence goes on along the minus strand of NW_025952576.1, from coordinate 4,379 downwards.
GGACCACCTTTTGCCCCTAAGACAGAGGATGCTGGATAAGATACACAGTTGGTCCCACCACCATCTGGCATTTGGGGGACGTCTTGCTCTGATTAAGAGCACACTAGCAGCCATCCCCTTTCACATACTACAAGTTATATTAACCCACTGATTGGCTTTTTTGATGAGCTGGAGAAGTTTTTGGCTAGATTTTTCTAGGGTAATGTGGGGAGAAGAGGAAGTTGTACTGGATCTCGTGGAGACAGATCTGTATCCCGGTTGATGAGGGGGTATTTGCCGATTCCGGGAGGTGGCAGTTGCTTTTGGGTTTAAGCTGTGGTGGAGACTTCTTGCCCAAGACTCGCTCTGGGCTCAATTTTTACCTAGAAGTACAGTATCCTTCCTTGTCACTTGCATACATCTGCATGTTGGTTGCATGATAGTCCTACTTGGCGTCGTCTTCGTCGTATCTGGTCTTTCATGCATGATTATCGTTGGTCCTTGGGTGAGGGGAAAATCAGCTTCTGGGATGATGTCTGGCTTGGGGCTAGCTGATAAGGCCAATTTTATGCATCGGTTATGGGGGTGAATTCAATGTTTTCTTGGGTATAACACATGTTTTAAGTTAGGTTGTGTAGAGAAAATCGCCAAGCCGAGGAGATAAGGGAAGAAATCTGTCGGGCGAAAGAAAGAAGTGAAAAAGGAACAAAAGAGCAACAATTCACAAGACGGAGGGAGCTTCGAAGAAAAGGGGCAAAATAGAGAATACAAGGAAGGATCTAGAAGCTGTCTGTCTATAAATACTGGAAGCGCATACAAAATGATCATCACTCTTTTCACGCTCCAGTTCATAGTTCCAAGCTCACTTCTTCAAATTTCTCTACACACACTGCACTATGGGATAATTCTAGGAGGTTCGCGTCTTGATAGCTAGTTTTAGTTGTGTACCACCGTCCTCACACAGGGCGAAGAAACAATCACTTTTAATTTCTATTTTTGCTGCTTTTAAGTCGAGTCTTCGCTGTTCGAAGCTCGGCGATCGTTTCATCGTTGTGAATATCTAGATAATTCTGTTATGGAAGCTTATTTTCTGTTTTCGTTTATGATTCATGTTGATTTCTGTTTTTCGTTCACTTTGGATGCTTTTCGCACTTGATCTGGTGGATTGAAGTTAAATTGTTGTTGGATCGTGGTGAATTGTCAGGATCAGAGTGATCAGAGATGGAATTTGCTGTTGTTTGTTGGGGATTGCTTGGATCCGGAGCGGATGAAGTATCCGATGTTTAGATCTGTTGAAATTCTGCATGGGTATTGAAGCTTAACTACTGCTTTCTCATTTGCCTCGTCTAGTAATAGTAGATCTGTTCTAATTTTCCGTTTAATTGTAGATTGTTCAATTCAACATGCTCTGTTTCGATTTGATGTTTTACTCTGTTTTCTGCATATGTGATTATGGATTGTTGGAAGAGATGAAGTTAGTTGTTAGTTAGAACCAGATTTGCATGGTCGCAGCTTTATTTTCGTACTATTTCCGTTTTGAGAAAATGGTCCCCACTGCATGTGTTTCCTCTGTCTAGCCGCTTTAGGAAATCTGCTCACTAGGTCTGGTAGAATTTGTTGTTCTATTTACTTTACATCTCGCCATAAATGCTTGCATAATGTTTTCTGTTTCCTAGGTCTAGGTGTTAGGTAATTTTACAATTCTTGAGTCTAATAGTTAAAATTCTCAACCCAAGTTGCGTGACAGCTGCTAACCCCATTCCCAAGTCATCTAGCTCTTATCTTCGCTTCATTCTTCTCTGTGGGATTGACCCTTTATGGATCGCTTGCATAATGCTTTTATGGATCGCTGACTAAGAGTGAGTCCGACGACCATAATATTCGCTGGTATTGAGATCTCCTAGACCCTGTGATCTGGTGAATTCTCTGGACCTGGAGGTTTTGTACACCCTGACATGTACTGTGTTCTCAGCCTGCACATCAAATGGCGCCGTTGCCGGGGAGGGATGGCGTACTTTTCATTCGAGTTTAAAGTGATTTGGCGTATACAGTTTTTGATCTGTTTGTTTTTGTTTTCTTTTCAGTTTATGAGCACAGGCTTCAGGTTTGGCAGCTGGAACTAAGAGCCTGAGTGAAAGGAATCGCGACTTATTTGGCAGCCGAAGGAAACCCTCGCACTGCCACCACCGGGTCGGGACGACAATGGAGGCCCAGCCCATTTGACCTCGAGAAAGCGATGAGGACTCAGCCTCGACGGTTAAGGAGGAACTCGTATCAACATCGAAGCGAGAGGAAGGAACCGTTGAAGAAATGGCCAACGCGGTTGAAGACGACCAGATCGGCTCGTTCACCGCCCACACGGATGGCGAGCCTTCTCAAGCAATTGTCACTACCCGGCGCGGGCGATTAATATCAAAACCAATATGCTCGCATCGCCAAATTTCTCGGGTGAAGAAATGAGTGACCATATGAATACTTGAACGAATTCGGCAAGTTGTGTAGCATCCCGAAGAGACCAAATGGCCTATGAGAGGACTATCGCACAACGTGCGATCCCCTTTGCATTGAAGGGAGAGGCCAACACTTGGCTGCGAGGTTACCACCTGATTCTATCCGGACATGGGGAGATTTCAAACTAGTCTTCTTAGACTATTTCTTTCCTTCGAACAAAACCAATGCCCTCGAAGGAAGTGCAGGTCGGCACGACTATGATAAATCATGAGTCGGTATTGGTTGCATTTTAAGGGATTGCTCAATGACTGCCCCAACCACAAGATGATTGAGGTGAAATTTACTACCTATTCTACGAGGAGGCAAACCCGATTGTAAGGATATGATGAATCCCCAGTGGGGAAATTTTACCAAGAAGAAGGTGAGTGAGGCCCGGAGAAACCCGGACGGCTGATTGACGCAAAGAAGGCGTACGATCACCCATGAACCTTTCCCGAGAAGGGGATGGGCCCGAATGCGGTCAAGGAAGGAGAAAGAAAGAATAGAGGCCGGGATAGGCCAGTTGGAGAAAGCACCCCAAAATGCGATCGAGAAGAAGAACTCCCCTGTTTTGCAAGAGAAGGAGAAGTCACCGGACCAAAGGGGAAAATCAACCCCAACTCTACTATGCTCGGTCGGGGATGGAGAATACCAAGCCCAGGTGAATCTATGGAAGGATGGAATCGGAATAATCGGAACAGTGGAATCAATGGAAGATTAAGGGAGTTCCATGGAGGGACAATCCTGTTTTAGATGGAGTATGGAAATCAACAACCTCCCACCCCAACATCCTAATCCGTGGAGAATCAACAAAATTGGCCCAACCGAAACCAAGAAGGGCCAACAACAATTCCAACTGGTCAGGGATGAATCGGGAAGGATCGGGTTTCCCGGAGAACAAGCTGGGGAATAGAAACCGGGGTAACCCCGGGTCATAGGAACGAATCAACCACCGAACAACTCGTTCCACCTCACCGGGGGAATCGGGGAACTAAAGAGTCCTTTTCTTTTTTGGTGGTCTAGAAGCTAATGATGATTAGTGAAAACGTGTTCTTGAAAAAACGAAGAAAACCCTGGGCAAGAAATCCTCTAGACCGGTCTAGGAACTCGAAAAACCTTAGCTACTGTCGTCGGGCACACAATCACTTCCTTAACTCCCTCTTCAAAAACCCCCACCCGTTTAGCTAGGAAAAAAACTAGTACGTGGAAATAGGGATCGATTCCACAGAGATGAATGCTCAAGTAAACATGTTCAAGGATTTGGGGACTATTTTTGTGTTGGTTGCTGCCACGCAATTTTTGGGTTGAGCTTTTTATCCTAGACTTGGTAATTAAAATATGCTACTCTAACAACTGGATCGAAAGAACTATTTCCTAAATTTACCTAGACACAGGGGAAAAAAACTGAAGGTGGGGACCATTTTACGAAAAGGTAGAGTACGGATGAAAGGGCCAAAATAACTAACTAAAGGACCAACTAACGGACATCATCTTCTCCAACATTTGGCATGAAACAACCGGTAAAAACAAAGCGGGAAAGTAAATCGCAAACGAGGACGGGAAATTTAAGACAACAAAATGAAGAACAGTTAAAAAATAAAGCGGATCTACGGCTACTAGACGAAGTAAAGTAAAAATGAAAGCGAGAAAATCAAAAATCCATGCACTACTCATTTCCCCTGTTCAGATCCACTTCGGATGCTAAATCCACTCGGATCCAAGCATCCGAGACAAACTCCGATTAAAAATCATCACCCTATTTCCTCATCGAGCCTCGATTGTGCGATTGCAAAAATGTGTTCCCTGGTCCGAGACGATGGCTTGAGGAACTCCGTATCTGTTGAAGATATTGGTCTTGAAACTTTGCTACCTCCTTCGATTCACATGTCGTGGTGGCCTTGGGCCCTTTT
>NW_025952575.1:0-3000 GCF_023119035.1 Salvia hispanica | reverse complement strand
GCTAGCCGACCGGCTAGCGACGCGAATCGGCTAGCCGCCATTGTGGATGCTCTTAAGATTTCTCACAATTGATAAACTCTTGTGATATCAAATCATATGAGGCCTGCCGGATAGTCTAGCTAGTTGTAGTGATTGTACGATAAAGACAATAATGTTGTTTCGAATAGCTGCAAACCACGACGTTTCACGCAAACAGTACGACTGGACCTCAACCCAAATGATCTTTTTTTTTTTTTTTTAATTTCTTAGATGAAATCTCTTTTTGGTTATAGACAAAATTTAGGTTCGGGTGTTAAGTACCCATGTTTGTTCGTCATATAGTCCTTGACTTTTTAGAAGGGATATAATGGCAAACTGATAGGAAATATATAAAAATTTAGTCAATTTTTGGTCTATTATAATTTTAAAAATCAGCTGGAATACAATTTTGATTTGTTCGTTGTCAAAACATATCAAATGGAGAGAAGATTGAAGATTGATTGCAGAGAATAATTGATTGACTAGGATTGATTCAATTACATATTATCCTAGAATAGATTGATTACAATTAATTGTGTTTCCATACTTAGCTCATATTCACACCTATATAATGAGGTGAGGAATTACATTGTAAAATATATCAGAGAAATACAAAACATCTTCTACTCCCAAAACTCTAAACTATGCCTTATTCTAAGAATTTCGCCTCTCTCGATTACCATCTTTAAGATGGTATCAGAGCAGGTTTATTCCGGCTTGAGACTCAGAAAAATATCATCACAGTCTCGAGTACCTTCCCCGACCTTTTGAAACCTGCAAAACACAACTAGCGACAATGTCAGATTCTGAATCTGATAACCCTCCAAAGAACAACCAACCGATAACCCTTTCAGCCAAACAATTCGCTGAATTCATGAGACTGAGTATGTCTCAGAAAAACCCAAACCAACAGCCTTCATCGGTTGAATCACTAGGCGAGGTGCGCCTGGCAGAAAAACTCAATGGGGATAACTATCCCTTGTGGGCGAAACTGATGAGAAGGGGAACCCGTGGGAAAGGTCTGGCATCTCACATAACCGGAGTTACAGATCCTCTCCCACCGACTGACCCAAACTACAATCGATGGCAGCAGCGGGACGATTGCTGTTTCAACTGGATCATAAACAACATCGACGCCAGCCTCGTCAATGAGGTCTCCCAATACGAAACGGCCTACGACTTGTGGGATAGTCTGGCCACAACGTACGGAAGCGGCGCCGACCAATTCCAGATCTCAGACCTGCACAGACAAGCATACAGCATCAAACAAGGAGATTTATCACTAGAGAGTCTATGGCAAAAGCTCCAAGATCTCTGGATTTCGATCGACACCAGGGACCCAAACCCGATGGACACTCCATCCAGCATCGAGAAATATAATCAGAACACGCAGAGGCACAGATTATACCAGTTTGTATGGGCATTAGATGACCACAGATATGGGAAAATCAAGAGAGAGATCCTGAATATGGATCCAATCCCGACAACAAGGAAAGCATACAGACTAGTTAGACGGGAATCCGTCAATGAGAAGCTTCTCAATCCAGAAACCAAACAATCTGGAATCGGAATGGGACTCGCCGTATTTGACAGAAATCGAGCACCAACATCGCAAAACCACCAACGTCCGAGGAATCCGAGCCACCGACGTGAAGAAGACAAGAGCAAATTAGTGTGTAGCCATTGTGGAGGGAAGAAACACACCAAGGAGACATGTTTTCACATCCACGGGTTCCCGGAGTGGTGGGAAGAGATGAAGAAAGCGAGGCAGGCCCGGAATGCAAACCGAAACGGCGGAGGCGGTGGAGGCGGAAGAGCCTCAGCAACTATCGCTCTCGACCGCGCCACCTACACCGAAAACTCGGTGGGCGACAGCGGCGGCAACAACAGCAGCGGGGAGATTCGAACAGAGGAGAAACCTAAAATTGCATCGGTCTCCGTTGCAAGGACATGGTCAGAAGGTATAGTATCTTCAATCGGAAATCTCGCCGGCAGTGATAGCGGGAAAGAAGCGGCGGAAGGAAACGCTAGGGTTCCCACAGGTGAAGGAAAAGAGGCGGAGGCGGCTAGGGTTTCTAAAGAACCCTTAAATACTCCAATTATTCAGAAACCACAAACTCACCCCCACCAAAACCTAAAAATTCGAAATCGACCCCAACCCATATTAGCCTCTCAGATTCTACCCCAAAATTCTCCTAAATATCAAACTAACCCCCAACCGATACAAAACACCCAAAAACCACCCCACACTACCATAATATTTCAGAATGCACCCCATTTTGCAAAAACCTTGCAAATTACACCCCGACCTTCCGATATTGCCCACTATCAGCCCTCCATACCCTGTCAGAACTCCTTTGACGCCTTAGCCTGTTCCTCTACATCCATATCGGGCCCAAAAGATCCTCACTGGATTTTTGACTGTGGGGCAACAGATACAATTTCGTTTGAAGCCTCAGATTTTGTATCTATCTCCAATTCCAAAAAGTCCTATGTCCAAACTGCCAGTGGGGACCTAGCACAAGTTATGGGGGCGGGCACAATACACATTTCGCCCACTCTATGCCTCTCAAATTGTCTTTATGTCCCATCTTTATCACATAAGCTTTTATCCATTAGTCATGTGACTAAAGAGTTTAACTGTAAATTACTAATGCAATCTCAATTTTGCATGTTACAGGATATCAGGACGGGGACGATAGTTGGGCGTGGCACTGAGCGATGCGGGCTGTACTATGTGGATGAGATAGCCCAACAGAGTGTTGCGATGATGCTGACTCCCGGACCGACTGACAGACAGGCTTGGCTTTGGCATCGTCGGTTAGGGCACCCATCTTTAGGATATTTTCGCTAACTTTTTCCTGAATTAGTTACTTCTATAAAATCTTTTCATTGTGATACTTGTGTTTTGGCCAAAAACCATAGACATTCTTTCAAGTTGAACAATACGATAATGAAATCTCCTTTTGCTTTAGTACATTC
>NW_025952574.1:0-7000 GCF_023119035.1 Salvia hispanica | reverse complement strand
TAGTGAGAAAGTGAATAAAGCCATTGATACATAATGGGAAGTTATCTTGCCACTGGTTTCTGGTTGCAACCTGCAGTAATTCTCTGTAACAGTCATGATAACAGCCTGCATGGAGTCGTAATGTGATTGCAGAAGAGAGACGAGTATCTACCCTTCCGCGGTAACTATCAGCAGAACTCTGGCACCCACAGCCCATGTCATTACACTGAGCATAAGTACACAGATCAATCTTTTCACCGTCCCTGTAATACAAGTAACATGCATATCAATAGGATGATGAATAGATCCATTCAATGAGTTAACATCTTGAAACCTAAGGCACTAAACATAATGAAGATTTTTTGTGGACAAAAGTTGCTGATACGAAACTGTGACATTGAAACTTTCAAGAGTGCTACAAATGGATATTGGGAGAATTGCAAAGTTATGGAAAAATTGTGGTTGAAGTCAACTTTGACAAAGAAGATCTTATACTGTCTGCAGGTCCGAGGGAGCAAAAAATTTAAGAGACATCAGAAATCAGCCTACATAATGATGTAAGTGGTTAGAAAATTTTATGTTACGGACATCACTCAATTATTTGTTGCAATTGGCATTTCATTGGTGCAAAGCATAAGTGTCTATACAGGCATACCTTCAGGAAATGCAGATTGGAAAATAACTTTGGTGCGACTAAAAAGGTGCATAGAGATGTAAAATGCATGTCATAGTCAAAGTCAAAGCACAACATGAAAGTCGGAAGTTAATAGTAGTAACATTTTGCCCGACCTGACATTTGGAATTGCAGGTCCAACAAGATCGATGTACAGCTTTACTCCTGGGAAGAGTGCTTGCAGCTCCCCAAAGATTGCCAGCTGAAGAAGTTCCCTTCCTGGTCCTTTAAGAATGAAGTTTAAATAATGGTCAAGGGCAACATAATTGGATAATTTGGATCACATGCTAGACAAAACGACAATGAGAAAAGCAATCATGAGACATCATATGTGTAACTGTCTACACCGACCACAATCAAAGGCAAACAAGTATCACAATTAGCAAAACTCAGATGATATATCATTTTCATATTAAAGATTTAATGTCAAATTCTATAAACCTAGACCAAATCATGTTGTCGGTTATTTTCGAGTCTCATCATCATCGCACAAACAATAGCACAATTGTAATAAGCATTCTGATGAAGCATGAAATAATAGCAGGTTCAACAAAGAAAAATTTTAGTAATAGCAGCAAAGAGTTACTGTAAATGCAACTACTAAGGTGAGATACCTAGATAATGTATTCGCAGTTCGTTGGCGAATTCAGGTAGCAAGCTTTCAAGAGTTGCAAGCTGAATGGCCCGGAATATTGTTAAGGGCTGGAACAAGTATATTCATCATATTAGCACACATACCACTTGTATTCAGCATCAGTAAACATCAAAACCATACATGATAAAGGTTGTGTGTGTGTTTTAAACTTAGGGATAAATAGTGATGTTTATTGTTCTCTATTACCTCAAATAGACAGAGAACATACCCAATGAAGAAGAAAAGAAGCAGGGCTACAAAAAGGGATGTGCCTCCACTCGTAGTAGTCCTTCCAAGAAGTTAGGCAGTCAGGTATTGGAGAGGATGGTCCTGGCTATTGGCAAGTGTTTGTAAGTAGCAAGCGTTAAGCATCACATATTACTACTAGTTTATAAGCAACAATACGTACCTCTGCAAGGACATAACTCACTTGGAAGATTCCAACTACTCATCAATCTACATAACATACTAGCAGAAATCAATTCAATATTTCAATCTGAAATGAACAACAAAAATACAGCTAACACTTGGGAAAGATTTAGCACCTTGAATGGTCATAACTAGAGGCTGAGATTCCTCCACAGCTGCATTCACAAATCCACATTCCTAAAAGGTGGACGCCAAGCCTATTTAAAAATGAACACCTTGTATCCTACAATCGAATCAAAACTATTCTGTTTTCAAAACCAAACAAGCGCCTACAATTAGTTAATGTATAAAACCCTAGAAAACCTGGATTTGGGTGAATGTGAAAGGGAAATCATTCAAGGTGTTAGCGCGCTTCATTTGCTGCTGGAACCTCTCACACTCTCTTTTATGCGCACTTCTGTGCAAAACCTATGTATTGTAAATCAATAAATTAGTAGAAGAATGAACAACAACAAAAATTTCTTAAAGAAAAAAAGGGAAGCACCTGGTGAGCGAGGGAGCAGTACGCAACGGCTTGGCAACGTTGGCAACGGCGGATCGGAGGGCCGGAGCACGGCGTTCCACCGCACTTTGCGGCGCACTCCATTTTTTCTGATCACCAATGCGTCTCTTACAAAAGTGCTAATAGAATCGCTGCACGATTTCTCTCTATTAACGAATCATGTTGAGAAGAAAGCGATATTGAGAAATTTCAAACATTTGTTCCCTTTACGAAATACTACCTAGAGTATAAAATAAAGATAGTAGAGTATAAAAATACTTCATCCGTTTCATAGCAATGAGGGCGTTTCTTTTCAATACTGGAATTAAGAAAAATTATATTACGTGAGTCAAGTAAAGAGATAATAAAGTGGAAAAGGAAAAAGGTAGAGAGATGAAGAGAGAAAAAGGTAAGAGAGAGTAAAGTAGACGTGGAAAAATGCGTTGAGTTTACTAAAAAAAGTAAAGAGTGAACTTCAAAAATGGTCTCTAGACTATGGGTTTATCTCGAAAATAGTCCCTGGACTTTAAAAATATCACCAGTAGTCCCTGGACTAAGGGTTAATATAAAAAACGGTCCTTTTGCACTGTTTCGAGACGAAAATGCCCTTTTGAAGGGTTTTGGGGGGTTTGGATCAATTTAATTCTTTTTACACTTTTAACATTTTTAAATCACGATATTATTTCAGTTATGTACTAAATCTGATATTATTTCAAAATTATCATTTTTCTTCCCTTTTGTCATCCTTCACTTTGTTTCTTTATTTCAATATTAGATTTAATTTTACAAAATTATATTTTAAATTTTAAATTTTAAATATCAATAATTTTTTTTAATTAAACTATTTATTCATGGACACTATAAATATTGATTAAAACTATTAATTTTTGTTATTTAATACTCCCTCCGTCACAGAGAAGTTGGCATACTTTGAAAATGGCACGGGATTTTAGGAGGTTTTGTTTTGTGTGTTAAATGGAGAGAGAAAATATAATTTTTATATTCATGCATGAGAGAGAACTTTTTTCAAAAAGGGAAATGTGACATCTTTTTGGGATAAACTAAAAAAGAAAGTGTGTCAACTTCTCCTGGACGGAGGGAGTATAATATTCAAATGAATTGAAGAAGTACAGAAAAATAATATTAATCACGATGGAAAAATAAGAGTTATTCTATTTAGCCTTCGTTCTAAGGTTGTTATAATTGCTTGTGATTGAATATTATGAAGTTGACTAAAAATTTTATATAGGATTATTTTTGTTGAAATTTTCTAGTCATTTTGATTGTATTCAAATTAATAAACGAAAATTATATTAGTCTTGCATTAGATGCATATTTATTTCAGAATAAATCATGTTATATGATATATTTATGATTAAAGCTATTAAATATTGATTAAAACTAAGGCGTTGTCATATCTTATTGATTAAATATTAGACACTATATGACTATTATTTTTTGTTATTTATTAATTTTTATAATTAAAAAATTTATTGATATTTAAAAACTGAAATTTAAAATTTAATTTTGTAAAATTAAATCTAATATTAAAATAAAGAAACAAAGTGAAGGATGACAAAAGGGAAGAAGAATGATAATTTTGAAATAATATCAGATTTAGTACATAACTGAAATAATATCAGATTTAAAATGTTAAAAGTGTAAAAAGACCAAATTGCCCAAACCCCCCAAAATCCTATCAAAAGTGCATTTTCGTACTCAGCTTTAGTGCAAAAGTTTGGACAAGAACCTAGTTGAATGTATTATATGATATTGATAAACTTAAAGTCTAGGGACCATTTTGAAGTTCACTCAAAAGTAAATGACTCTATTACTATGGAACGTACTAAAATGACAAAATAACTCTATTACTATAGAACGGAGATAGTATATTTTTTTAAATTATTACTTTATTTACAATTTCCAATTAAAATTTATTTTATTTGATTTTTAAAACATCATAAACCGTCACGGTGTGCATTGCCATTGGCCAACTGATCTAGTTTGATAATTTGATTCTTATAAGTAATCTATACATATATAAAAGGGGAGTTTTGGGAGTTTTTGAATAACTATTTTATGAGAAGGATGTTAATGCAATAAACAAAAGTTATTAAATTGGTTAATTGATTACAATCATGATCATATAAATAATTGGACGGTTACATATGATAATGGGAATTTATGATGAGAATTAATTCCCGTGCAACAGCATTAGACAATTTCCTTCATCTTCCTTGAGTTTTGAAGTAAATAAAAAGAGTTTAATATGTGATTGAAATAATTTAATATTATGATCCATTACTAATGTTATGTCTCAATTCAATCATGCATATGAAGTCTCGTACGTTAAATTACATCTAACTAATTGTGCAAAGAAATAAAAAAGAAATAAAATAAAAAGAGAGATCTCTTATATTATTACTTTATTTACAATTTCCAATTAAAATTTATTTTATTTGATTTTTAAAACATCATAAACCGTCACGGTGTGCATTGCCATTGGCCAACTGATCTACGTCTAGCCTAGCATGCGTGTATCGCACTCGTGCTATCGTTTTTGCAACGCCATGCTCAGGCATTGAGTGTGAAGCTACCCATGTTTTCAAGTGTGCAACATTAGACCAAGTGCCTATTTAAAATGCCCACATGTTTGATAATTTGATTCTTATAAGTAATCTATACATATATAAAAGGGGAGTTTTGGGAGTTTTTGAATAATTATTTTATGAGAAGGATGTTAATGCAATAAACAAAAGTTATTAAATTGGTTAATTGATTACAATCATGATCATATAAATAATTGGACGGTTACATATGATAATGGGAATTTATGATGAGAATTAATTCCCGTGCAACAGCATTAGACAATTTCCTTCATCTTCCTTGAGTTTTGAAGTAAATAAAAAGAGTTTAATATGTGATTGAAATAATTTAATATTATGATCCATTACTAATGTTATGTCTCAATTCAATCATGCATATCAAGTCTCGTACGTTAAATTACATCTAACTAATTGTGCAAAGAAATAAAAAAGAAATAAAATAAAAAGAGAGATCTCTTATAAGAATAATGGCTTGAGTAGTGGAGGATGATAATGGAGAGACATTTATTTGGCTTTTCATTTCTTGTAAGCTTCATTGCTTTAACTTTGTGGTTTAAGGCGACTTAATTACATAACCTTTCGCATTCTTATTTTGTACCTATAAAAAGCATTGATTTGTTGATGGATTACACATCAACAATAGCATTTTTCTCCTTTCTAAAGTTTTCTATATTTTAGTGTGCATTTTAGGAGCATTATATTCTTATTTTGTACCTATAAAAAGCATTGATTTGTTGATGGATTACACATCAACAACAGCATTTTTTCTCCTTTCTAAAGTATTCTATATATTAGTGTGCATTTTAGGAGCATTATATTGTTTGATTCTTGAAGCTTCATCAAGTTCATTAGTGTCTAATAGTTTGTAGTGTTTCTACATATTATGAGGAAGTTCTTTTATCTATAGGAACAATATGCCAATCCGAGAGCAAATAGTTGGAAGTAATTTGTCTTGTGGGCCGGAAAGAGGGTTTTTCTCGACTCAACTTATAGTTCGATTTGTTTTACTATTTTCATTGTAATTTATATTCTACTTATTGTTGTATAATTGTAAATTTGTACTATAGTTAGAATAGTACCTACTACGGTTTAGGAATAATTTCTAATTGTGATAGTAATCTAATTTTAAATATTTAAATGAATATTCCTACAAAATTATCAAGTTGATAATCTTAGTATACTATCGTAGTACAATAGACAATTTAACTATAATATGTAGTACTATTTTAAATTGTCAATAAATGGACAATTTAAAATGCAATAAATTATAGTTTAATTGTCTACTCACTTTTAGATGTTTATGTGAATGTTATTTTTATTATAAACATTTTTTATATTTATATAAATACTTTAATTTTAATTTTATATTCATCATCACAAATAGTAGTGTATGGTATTATTTGTGAATTTATTCAATTTGTTAAATTATTTTGTACAATGCTAAATTTTTGAACTGGAACGAAGGGAGTATTTTATTGATATTTGGGAGATATTCACATGTTTGCCATTTTGAATTAAAAAAAAAGTTTAATTTAAACTAATTTTAGTTATTGAATTTATGCATCTTAATCGGCATTTTATGATATAGGTTTGGAAATTATTGAGCATTACTGTAGCCGACAGTTTCATATGTTAATTATAATTATTATAAAATCATGTTATGATGCTTGTTGCAGTTCTAATGTAGAAGATGAAAAGCTTTTTAAGTTTTAAACATAGGGAAGTTTCAAGGTTTTTAATTTAGTAAGTGAAAGGTTTTGTAACGTCCCCTTCTCTCCATGCATCACACGTCAAAGTTTTAATTCTATCATGACAAATGAAAGTTTGAACTGGGACGGAGGGAGAATTTTATTGATATTTGGCTCATTTGTTAGTCATGATGAGTATATTTTAAAGTTAAGGGTTTAAGATTTAGGTTTCAAGGTTTGGGTTTTTAGTGTTTAGTGTCACTATATTGCAATGAAATGAATGTTTCGAAGATGAATGAGGGAAGTTAAAAACTATAATGAAACAAAACAAAATCTCTATAAATACTTCTCACGTGTTGAAGTTTTAGGAGAAACGATTCATGTACAATTTGCATGTCCGAGTTCAGTCTTTTTTGACATTTATATTATTACTATTAGTTTGATTAATTATAGATTAGAGTTATTCTTTTAGTTATAAGGAACGGAGGGAATATGTTTTAGTTGTATAAA
>NW_025952573.1:0-5000 GCF_023119035.1 Salvia hispanica | reverse complement strand
AAATGACTACAAGAAGGTTTAACTGAAAAGTAGAAAATCTTCAGAATAATAGTCGTTATGTTACTGTTAGAGGAAAGTAACATGATAGATGACAAATTCATAAAGGCTGCATTTTTCTTAAGTCCTAGTTCATTTGAACAAAAGACTAGATGTGGAAATGGGAGAGCCTGAATTGTCATCAAAGTTTGTTTAAAGCGAGAAAAGATGCTTTGTGAGTTGGATTGACCTATTTTATAGAAGGACAATGACTTACATGACAATGCAACTTCTAAGTAAGAGATCTTGATCCAGTTAGGTTTTTGTTGCAGTGGGAGCTATTAATGCTCAACTATTGTTTTATGGTTGATGCTTAAGGCATCATAGTATTAAAATAATATAAGTGCGACAAGGTTGAGTATTCAATAACACATCAACTTCTTAATCATTGAATGATAAAGTATTTATGGCTCTTAGCCTTAAGGCCAAGAAAATACTTAGAAATTGTTCGAACTGATCTAGACTATCAAGATTTTAACAATTTGTTTGTTAAATAGCTAGAAAGACTAGCGAGTCTTAATGGTTTACACCATAAGAAGACGAGCAAAGGGTTATGATCAGTAGTGGGAGTCTAATCTCCGTTAACGAATCCAAGCATTCATCTAATGAATGAGATAGTTATGTAAGAAGGAATCGAAGTCTTTCTAAGACAAGTTTGATTGTGTGATGAGTTGTACTCATTAAAATCTTATCATTGGTGGGATAAACATTAAAGAAACTACCAACATCAGTACCTTCTACAAAACACGAGTTGTGGACTAGAGCGTCTCTAGTCTAGCACATCTCAAGGTGTAATGTTGTTCCAACACGTGTTGGAAAAGTGTCCAAGAAATTGGAGTTGAGTACTGAGGCATGTTTTAAGGTTTGTCCCAAATGATGTAAGGTTATTAGTTCTGTAATCTTCAAAGATAGAATTCTTGTATGAAGATCAAGAGAGGAACTACAAGCCTAACAACATGATAACTCTCAAGATAAAGAGAGAGATATCGGATTTTCCATCAAAGAGAATTATCTTCTCGCTATCGTTGTGCCAGGATTTAATCGATCATATTGTCTATTAGAACTTACATAATTTAGAATGTATGTATTATGATTGTCAAGACAGCCTTCTATAAATAGAAGTCTTGAGGAAATCATCTACTAGAACATTCTAATGGATATGTAATTAAGGGCAAGAAACGCATGATTGGAAGCTTATATAGACCTTCGTGGTCTTAGGCAAGCATCTAAATCAGAGTATATGTGTTTTATCAAAATTGTCAAATATCTGGAATTTGACTTTTGCCCATAGCAGTGCTGTAAGCACCAGGAAGTTGAAAGTGCATTAAATGTGGTATTATTGGTACTCTACGATGATGAAATCTACAAAGTTGCAAACAACTAAGATTGGCATCTGGCGTAGGAAACTGGTTGTCTACCCAGTTTAAGATAAATGATTTAAGAGAAACTAATTACATTCTTAGCATCTAAGTCCTTTTAAGATTGCTAGAAAGAATGTTGAGATTCTCTTAGGAATCCTATATCTACACATTGCTTGGAACATTTAAGCATTAGAAATTCCATGAAAAGGTTTATACCTCTCAAGATGGAATTGTCTTGTCTCTAGTCAAGTGTCGTTTGACACTTAGTGATGTGGATCCATGTATTTTATGATCCATTTCCCAAGGATTACCCATTTAATGATGCTTGATCTAACTATTTTTGTGAGATTGATTTTCAATTTATCAACACAAGACACAAGATAATAAAGATCCAACCAACAAAAATTGAATCTAAACAAGAATGGATGGAAGATTAGGAATGGAAAGCATGTGTATAAAGATGAGATAAGAGAGCTACAACCATAGGACCTTAACCAAAAAGATGGAGACAACCCTAGGCAACTTTCATTAGCTCTATCACCCCTTGGCTCCACTACTCAATGGATACACTCCATTGATGCATACCTCTACTTGAATCAATCAAAGATGGAAACAAGCAACCTTCAAGGAAGGAATTGGATACAATCCTCAAAGAGGAAACTCTCTAGGGTAGAAACTTTAATTCAGCAAAAACCTAAAGAAAAGAAATGACATCAAGAGGTATTTATACTATGGGTCCAAAAATAGAAAGTTGGCCCACAAAATCTAAAAATCGGCATAATCGCCCGGTCGGGCGTTTTTCACATGCCAAAATGCCCGGCCCGGGCGTTTTCCCTGTCCCCGGGCGATTTTCACAAGCGAAACGCCCGGTCGGGCGTTTTTCCCGAAGCTCCCGGCCTTCTCTGCGCGACTTCCGTAAAACCGCCATAACTCCCTCATTCGGACTCCGATTGGGATGTGCAAGATACCCACGCGAAGCTGTTTCCAAGACGAAGACAATGGTGGTAGTTTCATAGCTTTCGGATGTCATCTCAATAGGACGATTTCCAGTTGAATCCAACTGTAGTTGAAATCCTTGACGCACGGCTTCCATGATCGTATCATCCTCCCCTTCTTGGAAAGGATTTGTCCTCAAATCCGAGCCGTCTCTATTCATTGCCTCATCGGGAATCCCTCTAGCTTTGTTGGACCATTGGCTTGTCTTCTCTTTCATCCTTGGGCCCCAATCAACCCATGGCTCACGCCGAAATGAAGACCCTTGACGTCTAGCACTCGTGGTCATATCATCCTCCCCTCCTTGGAAAGGATTTGTCCTCAAATCCGGATTTCGTACACCTATGAAATGGAAAAAGAGCAAATCAAATATGAAAGTATGATGAAAAGGATTAAGACCACTAACGGCTCTAAGAGACAATAATACACCAAAGACGTTGTGTGGGCCTCCAGAATCATGTTCCCTCAAGCTCAAGGCCAAGTGACAATAAACATGAGAGCACGAATTAATGATTCCTTTCATGTCCAAATCCCTCCCATAAGAAATCAAGACAAAATCATCAAGATACCCTTCATAACAAAACTCAAACAACCTCACAATATAGGTATAAGATATATGTGCAAATAAACATAGGCATTCCTTCACAATGTAGTCCCAAACAAAGCCATTAGATATAAAGTTCTTCACAAATAGACCATAAAACATCCCAACTCCATTGAATGGTTTGATGGACATGCAATAAAAGCAATCAACATGCCAAAACACAAATGCCCCAAGCACCTTGTTTCTATTTGGTTCGATCATCCTCATACAAATGATGCCCAAATCCTTGAACATCTTCACAAAAGATTTGGCATTCTCAACAAGACTAGGCATATACAAGAAAGGGTCCTCATAAGGTGGTAATCACGGCGCAGAAAAGAAACTCATGCACGAAAACTTGACTAAACATAGCTACAACTTTGAATCAACAACTCCCGACAAGAAATACTTAGAAATTGAAAGCAATAACTAAATCTAACTTTCCTAGGCAGAATGAAGCAAACTCGAACCAAAGTGACATGCGAAATAGGAACTTCATAATGTAAATGTTTGAAAATAACAAAGTACTTCAAAAGAGCAACAGCGATGAGTGTTTGCAAATAACTAACGATGAAAACAAGTAAACTTTAAACTAAGAAAGCGATTAAGATTGTTTGTGCCACTCCGGGCGATGATACTACTACACTGCTACGATAACTGGCTGGAACGGCGGACTGATGACTTCTCCGGCAAACTCTTCGACGTCAAGTGACCATGGCTGTGGCGAGGAACGAGAGGTGGGATAATGCTGAAGGAACTGATCTTCTAGAGAGAATTCTACTAAGTGTAATTGTCCCCACTCTTCTCTCTCTCCAAGTGGCTTCTTTTATAGGGAGGCTTGCCCTTGCTTTTAGGGTAGACTTCTCCCGCGTTTTGACCTTTTTGCCCTTGTCAATGATCATCCCAGCTATCCTCCTTCTCCATCTCGAGCCTTTTCTCTGGCATGCATCCTGGTCAGTATCGCACCCTTCTGGCGCCCTTTTCACTTGCGTCACCCGAATCGTCTCCTACTGACTTGGATCCTTTAATCCTGCACACTTAAGCAACTGTTTTTGCAGATAATACATGCATTTCACGACATACTGACCAGTAACCAAGATTTGGAATAACAAGACTAGGCATATACAAGAAAGGGTCCTCATAGTGTGTATATTCAAAGGTAACCGAATAAGGTTTATTCACAAGATTCCTATTCTCAAGGTTAAACAACAAAAGACCATAAGGAACCATTGATACATCATTCTTGCTCAAATGAGAGCTACTCCACAAATTGACAAGCCCATATTTAACACATAGAGTAGGTTCATCACAACACACATCAAGTTTGCAAGAAGGATTATCATTTAACAAACAAAGTTCATCAATATGGATTTC
This sequence comes from Salvia hispanica, assembly GCF_023119035.1. Taxonomy (NCBI): domain Eukaryota; kingdom Viridiplantae; phylum Streptophyta; class Magnoliopsida; order Lamiales; family Lamiaceae; genus Salvia; species Salvia hispanica. The sequence continues at coordinate 653 of NW_025952573.1, read as the reverse complement.
ATCCCATTGCCCCATCAATTTCAAGAGATTATCAAACATAAGGGAGCAATGTGTCCATAAACCTTCATGCACGACATGGAGACAAGACACAACACCATGCATATGATACTTGTAAAAAACTACATCAAGTATCATGAGAAATGTTTCCAAATTAGCCCCACACAATTGCTCTAGCAATTTTAAAACAATACCACAAACATGAGAACGATGCAATTTTATGCCATTAGTCACAACATCATCCTCAAGAGACATATGAGTGGAAAAATCCTTCACAAAACGGCCATAGAATACTCCAATCCCATTGAAGGGTTTAACCACTTTGCAATGAAGACATAGCAAACACCAAGTTCTAAAGTCATTATCCATGTTACTCTTCTTGGTCTTAGTATCCTCATCCACATACACATGAAGCTCAAAATTACCAACAAATGAAAGTTTAGGCATCTTAGCATGCAAGGAAGTCACTCCAACATTCAAGGTAGAAGCCACAAGAGAAATGTCATGTCTCTCAATGCTTGATTTTACCAAGAAAGGATCAATATATGGTGCAAAGGTAGATTTAGCATTCAAAGTTTCAAGCTCATGAGACCACTTTTTACACAAGACATCAATAACAAATTTATCAACACAAAGGGGCTTCTCTAATATAATCT
>NW_025952572.1:0-3000 GCF_023119035.1 Salvia hispanica | reverse complement strand
TATGCTACGGTGGGACTCAATGAACTGGCAGCGGAAGCGTGTGGTTTCGAAACCTAAAACATGCTTTTATACGGAGCAGAAATAATACCTAATTAATTCTCCAAAGAATTGATGATGGCTAGCGACTTCTCCACGTGACACTTTGAATACTAGACCATGGATCTTCTCTCTGGTTCCCGAACTGTACTCCAATATCAGTGTGGGTTGATCTCACCGGAATACTAGGACTTAAATAAAGAAGACATAAATTCTACTCCACGGAGAAGAGGAAAAATCGTCCAACTCCAGTAGGGGGGGAGGACGAAAATTTTGGTGAATTAAATTGTGTTATTTCTCTCTCCTTTATTCTCCTATTTATATTAAGTTCCTTTTGGGCCCAGACAGGGATCTATGGATGGTTTTGGATATGGGGTCATCCAATTTACTTTTTACTAATTAAATTGAACCCACAATTTAATATAAGCTTTAATTGGAATATTACAAGCAGCCACTACAGAAGTAATATTGAACTCTCCCCATCCAAATCTGAAATTATAAGTAATCCGGGTTTCCGTTTTAACTTTCATTTCCCGCGCTTAAGATAAAAATGTCCATTAATTAATTAATGTCTGCTATGGGCTTAATTAATTAATTTCTTATTAATTCCGAGAGTGGACTTAGCATGAAACGCTTATTTATTATTCATAGAGTGATCAAACTCCAACTAGCTAGGTTCCGAATAATAAAACCTTGTTTCGCGCTCCTCTTGAGGACATTATCAAATGACACTCACCTCGCGCACGATTCAATACAATAGCAATTCTAGCACCGCTAGATATTAATCACCACTACCCAATATATCAGGATTATTGGGTTACGAAAAACCCGCACCATATGATAAGTCAAAGTAATGCATAATCAATACCGTATGCTAAATGCTAACCTACATTGATCAAGAAACAAATATTTATCAAGACCTCGACTTTCAGTAGATAGCACAAAGACAAGTCTTGCTGTTAGATCCGTTCAGTGCTTTACCACACCAATGTCATCTTATTTCAGAAAGGCTTAGAAATATGCGGACTGACATTGCAACCTTTCACGATGGATAGTGTAATTCCATCTATGTCGTGAAATTCTTCTTTTTCTTTGTTTAGGACTGACCGTGTTACCTTAAAGTGGACGCCGCCCACAATCGGTCTACTAAAACAAAGACTTAGACTTTGTTAAGTTAACTTATACATTTAAACATGCAATTAACATCCATTAAATGTAAAACATAACAACATTATGACAAAAATAATCTGTTTTATTCCTTGAAACATAAAATAAGAGTTTTACAGTATTCAATCACTCGAAACGTGATTGCTAGTATACAAACTCTAACATGGACAATCTAAAAGGAAATACGAGTCAACTACAAAGGAATGGAGGAGTAAAGTTCATAAGAGATGAAGTTGTTGGTAGTTAGAACCAAATCTGCTTTATGTCAGCACTTTTCAGCATGTACTTTACTTCTCTGCATTGTCCCCTAGACCTGTCAGTACGATCTGCTTTGTCTTTTTACTCTTCTGCATACTTTTCCAGACCCTGGTAGTTTAAGGAAATTTGTCTTTACTTTTCGCTTTATGCTTGTCTATCCAAATTAGGAAAGTCCGTCTAGTTAAGTTTACTCCAGTTGTCTTAGAACTTTAAAATATCTCAGTTTCTCTAAGTCATGTATGTTCCGTACGTTCTCAGTTCTTAGACCCAGTAGGTAGAGTAAAGTTTTTCTATCTCTCAGACCCCAGTAGTTTTAGGTTCTCGACCCACAAAATCGCATGGCAACAGCCAACCCCTTTTCCCAAAACATCCTCAAATGCAATTTCGTAACACCTTCGTCCTCGTGGGATTGATCCTTTACTTCCCTGTGCTAAGTTGTAGTATAGTGGGTTGAGGTTTTTGAAGGAATAGAGTGCACCCAACGACCCCTTTCTAATAGTTTCATGATCTTCTAGCCTCTGAAGTCTAGTCGAATCCTCTGGACCTGTTAGATCGAGTGACACATAGCACCGCAGACGCACTGTACTTCTAGGACCCTGTCAAAATGGCGCCGTTGTCGGGGATGCATGGTGTTATTTGTGTGTTTGCGAATGTTTTGGTGTAAATAGTTTATTTACTATGTTTTCTTTTGTTTCTTTTTTCGGTTTATGAACAGGAGCTACCGGTTCGGACACTGGAATAACTCACCTGGTTGGAGAAGCGCCCAGACTAGATGGCGGGTCAAGGAAGCGATATTCCCAGTTACCACCAGATCGGGGCTTACAACAGGGGATCCAGTTCACCTGAGTTCGGAGAGCGACGAGGAGTCAACTTCGTCGATTAAGAAGGAACCAAAGTCAACCTCGGAAAAAGAGGAGGAAAGCGTTGAAAGCATGGCCAACGCAGGCGACGACGACCCAGGAGATCGGCTCGCTCACTGCCCATCTAGATGGCGAGCCCGCCCAAGCTATCGTCTCTACCCAGCGCCAGAGAGCGATCGACATCAAAACTAATGTGCTGGGTATTCTCCCCACTTTCTCGGGTCGGAGGAATGAGTGTCCATACGAATTCCTCAACGAATTCAGTAAGCTTTGCAGTATTCAGAAGAGGCCCAACGATGCAACAGAGGAGGATTACCGACTACGCGCGATCCCATTTGCGCTAAAGGGGGAGGCTAACGTGGTTGTTAAGGCTGCCACCCGACTCAATCAATACGTGGAAGAATTTCAAGTTGGAGTTCCTGGATTACTTCTTCCCTTCTAACAAAACTAATGCTCTTAAGAAGGAGATCCAGGAATGCAAGCAAGAATATGATGAATCGTTGAGCCAATACTGGTCCAGATTTAAGGGGCTGCTTGATGCTTGCCCAAACCACAGGATAATGGAAGCCGAAACCTACTATCTATTCTATGAAGGGGCAAAACCTGAGTCCAAAGACCTGATGAATACCGCTAGTGGAGGAAATTTCACCAAGAGGAAGGTGAGTGAGGCCCGAGAGAT
>NW_025952571.1:0-10000 GCF_023119035.1 Salvia hispanica | reverse complement strand
GATGTAGTATATGATTATGTCTCCATGGAATTTCTTTGAATTTGCTGTAAAAGTTGACATATATACATTTATTTGCACATGACTAACAATTTATGGTTCCAATTCTAGTCAAAAATTGGATTGGTGAGGCATTGATCTAGATTCTAGATGCGTTTTTTGTTGAATTGCAAATTTCACCACTCTTAATAGAAAAGATCTAGCTATATAAAGAAAATCAAGATTTGAATTTTTTATTCACTTTAATTTCGTGTGCATATTATATCATTTTATTCCTCTTGAATTACACAACGATTTTGGATCTAAATATAGGAGTATTATTTTGGCGTTGTGTTCCACACATTTAATTGCATTGTCACCTAAATAATTTATCCTCTCCAAGATTAAATATTACAAGTACTACTATTATTTTACATAACTATTCGTGGAACTAAAATAAATTAATAAACCAAATTGTATTTGAAATTTTGAACTATACAAAGCCTAATCAACTTTATCATACTTGGCAACAATATGATTTAAAGTAATATAGGGAATCTCTTAATAATCATATTTAAGGTGTGTTTATTCAATTTTATTTTAATGGAAATTGTAATAATTAGATTAGCCTATGCTAATCCCACTTCTTATGTTCCCATTTATTGCAACTGGTAGGGGTGCTTAAACGGTTCTCCGGTTCTCGGTTAACCGGAATCGGAACCGGAACCGACCGGTTAATTAAGGAATCGGTTCCAACTTTTTAAATAAAACCGGTTCCGGTTCGGAACCGGTAACCGAATCATAATTTTATTTTATTTTTTTATAATTTAAAATACTAATACATCTAATTGAATTGAATTAATTTTGAATTAAAATAAAATAATTTGAAACATTGAGTGATTTTTAGATTTAAAAAGTGTTAGATTTGCGAGTTCTGTTTCTGAAGTATTTAAAATGTTTAAACCGTGATACTTTGAATCTACAATTATTTCCCCAATCAATTTTTTATGAATTAACTATAATGAGTAGGACATCATAAGTTTGTTTTTAATTTCCAAAAGAACTTATACAATTACAATATCATTTCATATGATAGAAATTTAACTTTATAACAAATATATGTAACAATTCATTTAACATACGCTTTTAACATGTTTGTGAATAATTTATTAACTGTTGCGTTATAAACCAAAAAGTCACAACAAGATCAATTAGTAATATTAGAAATTCCATTGAATATTTGTTTAGCCAAAAAGGGGAATTGAAATTCAATTTTAAAACTTATTTTTTAAAAAAATTGCTAAAGTTTAGAACTCCTATTTTTTTATTAAAAAATTGCTAACATAAACTAGTCCGACCTACTACACTTGACATCACTCTTATCCATATATGAATATTATTGTATTGTTGGTTTGTACTTTTGTGTATTTACTTGATTTTTTAGGTATTATTTGTTATATTTCTAGATGTTGGCTTATTATTTTTTTTAGTATTGAACTATTTAAAATTATAAATAAATTCGGATTAAAATTACACATCGGTTCCGGTTCGGAACCGGAATCGACCGGTTCTTAACCGGCCGGTTCCAAACCGGAACCGATCGGTTCCGGTTCCGGTTCTAGGATTTATGAAAATTTAAAACCGGTTAACCGGTCAACCGGTCCGGTTAGAACCGGAACCGGCCGAATAAGTAGGCCTAGCACACACACATGGGCACATGGGATGGGTGTTTTTTGCAGCTTCTGCTTCATTCTTTGCCATCAGCAGCGCGAAGTGAGCCAAGCTGAACAGGAGCTTGCGTCCCCACCACTTTGGACGAACCATAGGTGGAGAGGTCGATGCCCTTAGCTTTCTCCTTCTCCAGTTGCTCCTTGATCCAGAAGTATGTGATCCTCAATCCATCCTGTGGAAATGTCAGGGATGAGTAATATGTCGGATTTGAGATGCAACGGAAGTTGATAAGCAAGAGAATACGGATAATGTTACCTTAAGTTTCATGGAAGGTGCCCAACCAAGTTTTTCCTTGATTAGAGTGTTGTCTGAGTTTCGACCACGCACACCCTCTGGCCCAGGAATGTGGTGGATTGGGAGCTTCCTGTCATCAAAGCTCAGTACAATCTCAGCCATCTCGTTCATGCTCACCATCTCATCGCTTCCAATGTTGACAGGCTCCCGAAAGTCGGATTTTGTTAATCTGAAAATAGGACCAAAGTTACATACAAATACCGTTTTAAACATATCTAGAGTAACAGAAAATTACTCCATAAGATAAGCAACTCGGAACTCATAAATAAACGAACCACCTGAATCTTTAGCTTAAAGTAGCATGAGAAGTAAAAGCCTTTTTTATAGTATCAAATTATGCAAACACCAACTCTAAACAATAAAAAGGAACAAATAAAAAGAAAATCACACCATCATTCTGAAGTGAAATATCAATGAAACAAAACTCCACTTATTGGGCAAATTTCATACCTTAAAACGCCCTCAACACATTCATCAATGAAGGTGAATGATCGTGTTTGCTTGCCATCTCCCCACATCTCAAATTTATCAGTAGCAGTGAGTGCTTTCCTACAAAAAGCAGCTGGTGCTTTCTCCCTCCCACCTATAGCAACACATGATTAGATCTTACAAAACTTTTTTTCTTTTTTGTTTAGTTTCTTGTTTTTGGGGAAGGGGGAGATGAAAACCTCTCCATGTCAACAACAATGATTAGCATTATAGTTTACCTTTCCATGTCCCAAATGGACCATAAATATTATGGAACCTTCCTATGCGGCACTCGATTCCAAAGTCCTTGTTGTAGTGTTTACACAACTCCTCAGTAGCCAGCTTCTCTAGCCCATAAGCATCTTGAGGCTACGCCAATCACCAAAATACAATCATGTCAGTAATGGAAAATAAAATGTAAACACAATTTAATCGAGATAGGAGGCGAAAAAACCTCTGCAGGCCATGCATCAGCCTCCTTCAAGCTCACGTTGGTCTCCAACTGCTTAAATTCAGGATAGATACAAGCGCTAGAGGCATAGAAAAACCTATACCCCAAAAGTAAGTCCATTTCAGTTCTTTGCTTCAAATGTGTATCTTAGCGCATCAATATTCGCAAATGAAACCAACACAAATTAGTCAAAGAAGGGAACAGTTTAATTGTACAAGAATCTTTTTTTCTATAACAAATGGATCTAGAATCACATAGCAGAAATGAATGTTCAGCATTAAAAAATGATGATTATTCACTTCAAGTTACGTTCTATGTGAATAAAATCAGTTTTAAGAAAGAAGACCTTTTAATCCCATTAATCCTAGCAGCCTCAATCATGTTAAAGCTGATCATTGTGTTGTTGTACATAATGACCGAGTGGTTCGACTGGATGAATCCCATCCCGCCCATATCAGCAGCAAGATTGAACACATGATCAACTTTTTCAGTAACTTTCAAACAGTTATCCATCACCCTCAGATCCACGAGATGGAATTCGTGACAGAACATGTCCTCGGGCATATGCTCATTTTTCTTCCAGTCGGAAGCAATGATGTAATGACCCTCGCTCTTCAGACGCCTGGCAATATGAGAAGCAATAAACCCACCAGCTCCTGTTATGGAAATCCGGAGCTTCTCCGAGGGCCAGTAGGGCTCCCTCTCCAGCTCTTGGTAGGTGTATTCCCCGTACGTGGTTTCACCAACAGTTCCCATTCTGCAATCAGGACGGACTAATATTTACCAACCAAACCAATTAAACAAAGCAAGATAAAAAATCCACAACCAAATCTACAGAAAGAGGAGACATTGAGAACAGCCAAAAGAGCTAACACCAAACTCAGATCGAATAAGTATATCCGCGAAAGATATAGACAAGAAAAATGGACAAACACCAAATAATCATAACTCATAAGCATAATAATGTCACATGATTCGAACCTTTGGAGGATGTGGCTCATATCCTACAAGTAATAGAATAAACATAACTACAAGCATTAAAAATTATTGAAAATCTGTCACAACTTCATTCATCATCAAAGGTTACACAGCTTCTTTCCTAAGCATCAAACTAACATGACTAAGAAAAGGAAATGATAAACGATGAAAAGCTTCGACATTCAACTTTACATGATGATGGAAAACAAGGAATTGCTCTTGCTACATAGGTAATGCATAACAACAGACTCATAACAGCTTAAACAGCTTCTTTCAATACAATACAGAACAAGAAATGAGTGCAAAATTCCCAAATTTCATTCATCTCAAAGGTTCAGTTAATAAAAATTGGACCTTGTTATGTTCACAGCATACACATACAACAAAAATCCCTCTCAAAATTCAAATGCCAAATTCACTCAAACTGGAATGAAGAAAACAACTATTGGAATTCTAAGCCATCGTCACTTCACCTATTAATCCAAAGAGAAACGGAAAAGGCCTGAATTTTACCAAACCCAACTCAAAAATTGAGGTTCTCAGCCAAATTAAGAAACAGATTACCATGTAAAAGGCATGAATTTCGAAAACAATCAACCACAAAAATGAATACGAATTAAAGGGGCAAGAATCAATTACCTCAAGATGATATGCAGATACAGGAACAAACAATTATCTTTGAATTTGAAAAGATATGTGCTCTATGATAGCGCAATATATACACACAATATTAGCTATTTTCCAAAATTGTGAGGTCAGAATCTGTACGGGACCTTTAAAGATATGATTTTGATTTGGAAAAAAATTATATTTATCTTTTCGACTTTTACTGCTACCACGTTTATTTCTATTCTTCTATTCTGAATTATTAGCGATTTATAAAAAATATTTTCACGCTATTGATGATTACATTTAATTACATTAATTCTTAATAAGTGGAGTACAAAATACTTTGTATTATTGATGATTAAATTAAGTTAAATACACTTATTATGTGAAAATCGAACAGTTTACTTGTTGAATCTTAGATAATAAATTGTTTCGGACTTTCGGTATATACATATTTTTGTTCATTTTCAAATAGTTCAAATAAGTTACTTAATTATTAAATGTTTTAGATGATTTTATTGAATGACCGAAAGCTTAGAATAAAACTTACTACTACAACTATCAATTTTACTAACTAAAATTGTGCTGTGACAATTTCCCTTTTATTTTATCTTTGAAATAAAGTGTCGGTTTTCCGACAAAATGTTTATTTTACATTTATTATTACTTTTGCTTTGCTGTAAATATAATGCTACATTAACATTACTACTACATCATTATCACATGATACCGATTAGAGTGTTTGCTTACTTTCTATATCACCAATTGTTTCTTTATTTAGCCACATTTACTTATATTCACATTTCACAAATATCACTATTATGTGTGTCATTAATATTGTCTTAGTTCACAATCAATAGTTATATTTTACATTTTGAATTAATCCTAAAAATTAATCACTTTATGTTTTAATTATAATTTTATATAATAAAGCGAGTCTTAATTATCTATTAATGCTTTCATTTTTGCTATTTTATCAATTTTATATTAAATTTTATATCAATAGTTATATTTTACATTTTGAATTAATCCTAAAAATTAATCACTTTATGTTTTAATTATAATTTTTTATAATAAAGTGAGTCTTAATTATCTATTAATGCTTTCATTTTTTCTATTTTATCATTTTTGCATTAAATTTTATATCAATAGTTTTATTTTACATTTTGAATTAATCGTAAAAATTAATCACTTTATGTTTTAAGTATGATTTTTATAATAAAGTGAGTCTTAATTATCTATTAATGCTCTCAAATTTTCTATTTTATTAATGAGTGAACTGCATAAAAGGGCCATAATTTTTTGGCTTGTTGCACTGTTAACACCTAACAAAAAAAATCCCACTATAGGGGTCTGACAAAATATAAAATCACAAACCAGGTTTTTTCGGATAATAACACCCTTATGCCCTGAAAGGGCATTCTCGCCTATTTACCGACGCCGCCTGTGCAGAGCTGTCTGCATACGCCTGTGCAGAGCTGGCTGACATCCACCCAATGATGTGATTGAAATGTCATGTCTTCTCTCCTCTCTCTCCCTTGAAAATAGACAGACACTTGGCTTCCCACAAGCTACCTAGTGTGTACCTGAATTGATATTCTGTAAAAAATTAAATCACATATTTTTCACTTCCCTCCTATACACTAGACAACAAATTCAAATTCAAGTCACTATTAACACATAAGTTAATGATTTTCATATTTTAATGGAAACAGGTAGGTGATTCAAATAGCTTGTTTGATTTTTGACATCTCTTACACATCAGCTTGTAGTCAAAGTGTAGGTGTGCAGAATTCTGAAGGTTTGAAGAATAACTAGACTAAATTGCCCTTCAAGCCATTTGGGCATTTTCGTCCAGAAAATGGCAAAATATGCAAGGTTTGTGATTCTATATTTTGTTAGACCCATATGGTGGAATTTGTTTTTGTTAGGGGTCAACGTTGCAACAAGCCGGTTAGGACCCTTTTATGCAGTTCACTCTTTATATTGTCTGCTATTAAAATTATTATTTATGTATTAGTTTTATAATAAAATGTGATTAATAATGAATTAGTGGAATGTGAGATCTACTATAAAAAAAATGATAAAAGTGCTATGAAATTTTTTTAGGAACGGATAAAAATGAAAATATGTAATAAACATGTGGATGGAGTATTTGTAAGATATTTAAAAAGGAAGAAGTTATGATATCGCACTTCCAAGCTTCGAGTAGTCATTCAAATTGATTTGACGAACAATTAACAACTTTGACAATGATTAATCTCACCAAATAATTGTCCTTTTAGAAGTAAAGACAAAATTTCCTCATGCAACAAAACTTTGAAAAAAAAAAACTAATTTTCGTGATGTAACCACGTCCAATATAAGATATCTAAATGCTCTTTGGGATCTTCTACAGGATATAGTTGGGGTATCAATATCATTGTTTTTGGTACGATTGCGAAAGTCTATTTTATAATTAATTAATAAAAAATTTGAATCTAAGAAACTAAACAGTGTACCTTAAATCAGGAACAAATAAACGAATTTAGGCAACCTTAGCGGTAGAATTGGCTCACGAGTTGATTTAGAATTTTTTTAGGCAATCTTGAATTGCTCAAAGATTAGTTCGGTTTACAAATTTTTATTGAATTAATTATAAAATTTATCTCCAATTTTGAATCTTATTAAATCTATATGAACACTTTTTTAATGGTACTATGTACAATCAGTTTTTCTATTATAATTGGTCACATCTTTAGTTGAATTGGACTTGTCGATAAAGGACGACATATTTTTTCTCTAGAAAACTAACATGTACATGTGACCAAATAACAGGTCATCATGTTGTGTATATCACATATCACAATTTTGTTGTCGGAAAATAAATAAAATTTGATAAGTTTGAAAAGTTAAATTATAATCGATAATCCTACTATCTTATACGAACTAGCTGCCCTGTGAATGATGGGACTTAAAATATAATGTAAATTGTTGGAAAAATTATAAAATTTAGCTTAATTTTGATGCACTATCCTCTAACTTACAAAATCAGTAAAAAATATTAATAACATTTAGATCAATTCTCTATTCTAAGTTACAATATTTCACGATATTTCACGATATTGTTTATGTGTAATGTATTGATGATACAATATTTCACGATATTGATTTCTTTTATTTTGTTTATGAATAGATGACATTATTAACTCATTGGTGGTGATGTTTACATATGATATTTTTCATATTTTTTGCGCTCTTATCATATAAAATTTCACCTAAATATTTTGCCATGTAATAATTAATAATAAATTCAAAACTTTTTTTTCCGGGTAAATTTAAAAGTTGTGGGATGAACCAGAATTATTCAATATCCATGAGTTTGAAAAAAATAAAGTTATTTTCCGAGTTTAGAGACCGTCTGACACTCTGACTATTCGTTTGATGAGTTAAATATTTTTCAAATAATCATACGTGTGGTCGCCCACCAATCACCATGCGTGCCAGTTAGATTGGCCATACCCTACTTAAGCCCGACCCAAACTCGACCTCAACCTGACCATGGTCCAATACGATAGTTCATCTCATGATTCAAATTTCAAACACATGATCTATTTCATAAAATTAACAATTATTACGAAAACAAATAGTAACAATTATATAGTGAACTATATATGTACTATATATGATTTTGACATTCGATTATGAATATTTTTTTTATTGCCGGTCTTGCATTTGCTTTCCAATGATATCATAGTTGTTGGGAAACTTCGAATTTGTAAAATTAAATAAAGTAGGAAAGTGAGAGGACAATCCAACATCGCCCCCACAATAATGGTGAGGATTACCCTACCACGCAGATTCCGTATACGACGTCGTGTCAGTTATGGATTATGATTCACGATGGTATTTAATCATTAAATTGTTGATAATCTATAGTTTTATATAACTGATGACCACATCCTTAATTATTGATGTTAGAATCTTCACCTGATCCCATTGTTGAAAGTATTCCTATTTTATTCTTCTTTGTACGTAGGTTCAATGTTTGATGTGTGTAAATTATTACTATTATTATAATAACGACTTATGTTTTTCAAAATGGTGTATAGTTAGCGCGGAACGAGTTTTAATAAGGGTAGAGTTTGTGAATGGACAAATCACCTATTTTTATTCGTTATGAACAATGTCAAATAAAGTTGTAAATAAGTGTGAACTAATTTCACTAGAATTGCCAATACATATTTAAATATGTCTCGATCAATCTCTAATTTAACACTCTAAAAATATATAAAAACAAATTTTTTTAAGTAAGCCAGAAATATTGAGTAATCAGATTCAAGACCCATTTTTTGTCAAAAGATAAGAGTTCTAAAATTTGAAATTCAATTATTGGACCCAATTTGGGCCTCTTTTCTATAGAATTATTTAACCCAAACAATAAAGCCCAATTTTCAAGTTCTGAAAATGAAGAAATGCTATCTTAATCCACCTCTAAACTATAAAGATGTGAATACAAATACTCCATCCGTCCATCGTTTAAAGGTTTATTTTGATTCAGCACGAATTTTAGAAAATTACCTAACTTTGTGAAGAAAAATAAAGGGAGAAAGTAAATGGAATATTAGACTCATTTTTATATTAGTTTTATAATGGACCATGAGTGTAAAAAGTTAGTAGAATATAAAATCCATATATAAAAGTGGAAAAAAAAAAATTTCTTTAAATCATGGACATCCTCAATTGACAAAATGGTTATTTAAATGGTGGATAGAGAGAATATAACAAATGCATATAGATGCATGTATTGATAAACTACTACTCCCACCGATTTTCATTAAATGTCTCATATTTTTTTTTATTTTGACAGTCCTCAATATATGTCTTATTCCACTTATTTATTCCACTCATATTAGTAATATTATATAAAATGAGATCCACGTTCGACTAACATTTTCCAATAATTTTTCTTTATAAATTCAAATAATTTCTTAAAATCTGCGCCGATTAAATATAAGATATTTAGTGGATATCGAGGAATAATTATTCATCTACATGGTGTCACTACTACTAGATGCAAGGGCAATGTGCTTCACCGCCATTTGCAGAGACTTGTCCAATTTCGAACATTCAGATTCTCAGACCAACCCAATGGGCTAACCGGACTAAAAGCTAACGAAGTAACGATGATAATATTTATTTGTGTACTTTTAAATCTTAAATCCTAGTAACGATGATAGTATTTATTAGTGTTATTTTTTTTTAATTACCAAGGATACCCACCGGTATTTTTAAATCTTAAATCCTATATCATCTTGGGCCAACCCGTCCGGTTACGAGTTAGCTATCCTCGATTAATTACGGACTAATCACGTACGAGCTAACCAACCTTAACCCTTTAAATTTATCGGATTAGTCTGCCGGTTTCAAACTACATTGACGCATCCCTACCTATATAGAGTATATATACATGCAAAATATCACACCATTTTTTTGTTTAGAGGTCAGTGACAT
>NW_025952570.1:0-1000 GCF_023119035.1 Salvia hispanica | reverse complement strand
TTAATTAATCCATAACATATGAAAGGCCCATGATTTAGGTAAATTCTTAGTCCATACTTTAATTATTTGGTGGCCCAACCTATTACTAAAGAGGCCCAACCAAATAAAAAAATAAGGGAGGCCCAATACCAAATTAATTAAGAAGAAATTGGCCCAAAACTCCCTACCCTATCCATCGACCTCTCTCTCTTCCTCCCTCATTTTCCCCAAATCAAACACAAAACCTAATCCGATTCACTCTCTCTCTCTCTGGGCGGAAATCGCCGCCACCCGCCGTCACCGCCTCGCGGTCGCCGCTCGTCCTCGGCTGTCCGACGAGCAGGTCCGCCGCCTGCTGCGTCACTTGGCGCCACTCCGGCCATCTCCCCTTTTTTTCTCTTCCTCTTTCCTTCTCGGCGGAGATCGACTCCGTTCGCCCCGCCTCGCGGTCGCCGGTCCTGCTTGCTGTTTCCCTTCTCGGCGGTGCATCTGAGAATCGGCTTCCCACTCTCGAATTCCCCTCTCCGTCGAAGCCACGGAGGAATTTTTTTGGCTCGCGCCGCGTCGCCGCTTCCGGCGCGGCACCTACCTCTGCCCTCTTTCGGTTCGAGGCCTAAGTTGCCGCTTCCTCACGCCGCTGTTCTAGCAGCGCCGCCGTTACGGTCAGTTCGCCGGCTCCGTCGCCATTCGGCCCTAACTGGGACGGCCCTGTTTGGTCTCACTCTCGATTCCGAAGCTAAGCTCTACTACCCCCTTTCATTTCTTTGTATTTTGTTGAGACATGGGCAGTAGTTATGTTGGTGGCTTTTGATTATTGTGATTTGAGTTTGTGATCTCTGAGATAAGATTAGCTCACTGGAAAGAGCTCGATTTTTGGGGCTAACGCATTGATCTTGAAAGGGTTATAGTTTGTTACAGAAAATTAGCCTAAAGGCAGCCTATTGTGCTCTTGTTCCATTCATGTTTTAAGCTCTAGGAATGCTACTTACTGTATTGAGATTCCTATAGCCATGGTTCTATA
>NW_025952569.1:0-5000 GCF_023119035.1 Salvia hispanica | reverse complement strand
GAATTTTATCTATTTATTATATGAAAATAGGTAATTTTTTTGGCTACATTAATTAAAAATTTATATATTTAATAAATATTTAAATTTTACCATTCACTTACTTTAAATACTCTTAATATTTAATTTACTTAAAATGTTTAATATATGTTTTTGTTATATGTTAATATTAATTGTAATATATTACTCACTAGATTTAATATATTTTGTAAGAGCAAATTTAATTTTATATTTGTAATGTAAAAGGTTCTGACAAAGTGATTGAACGGTCGGACAGTTGAACGCGGAAAAGGCTCACCGCTTCACCGCCGATCCATTTTTAAAACATTGGTTTTATTTTACAAGAAAGTTCGCTTTATCATTTAAGTATCATGGTAGTAATTTATTTCAAATTGTAATTTTTCTACACAAATTACAATGGATAAACTAATGATGTCCTAAAAAATAAACTCAGTAGTCTTTTGGTGACTCTTATAAAGTTAGTTGTTACCATTTCTCCTTTGCCTATTGGTTCCTCCTGTTGGCCCACAAATACATAAAATCAGCGTATCATACAGTCCAAAGCCAGTCATCGCACAATCCTTATTTTATGTTTGAGATAATGATCTTCGCCGACGACTTTGACAGACCTCATTTTCCACACAACCACCCTCTCATTATAATAAATAAACAATACAATATAAAAGCATGTAACTAACTAATTACTAATAAAACCATCAAATTGCATTACCGTTCTTAATTTCCCTCTTCCTAAACAATGAATATTCCGATAATCAAACTCTTTCTCCACCAATTCACAGCCTTAATACTTCTTTTTCTTCCTCTTCTATGTAAATCGCTAGACACAGACACGATTTCACCCGGTGTAGTAATCCGAGATCCCGACTCCATCATCTCCCAAAAGCGCGTTTTCAAACTTGGCTTCTTCAGCCCCGCCAACACCACCACTCGCTACCTCGGCGTCTACTACGTCGTCTCCGAGGAAGCGGTGGTGTGGGTCGCCAACCGCGGCCGACCCCTCAACGCTCCCTCCGGCGCCGTCGCAACGATATCCGAAACCGGAAATCTAGTCCTCCTTGACTCAAAAAATGAGACCATCTGGTCAACTAATATTACAGCAGGGAACACCACACTTCAGCTATTGGACACTGGGAACCTCGTGCTTCGCGAAAACGCGACAGGGGACGTGCTCTGGGAGTCCTTCTCGGAGCCCTCGAGCGTCTTCCTCCCGACGATGAGGATCATCGACAACGTGGACACAGGGAAGAAGGTCGTCGTCTCGTCCTGGAAAAACGCCTCCAGTCCAGAAACAGGGGCTTTCGCGTCTGGACTGGAGGCGCTGAATATCCCGCAGATGTTCACGTGGAACAACGGCCGGCCTTACTGGAGGAGCGGGCCGTGGAACGGCCTGATCCTGATCGGGGTGCAGGACATGTACTCGCCGTACCTGGATGGGTTCAGCGTGGTGGATGATCACGCCGGTAGCTTCTACTTCACCGCGCCTCAGGCGGACTTCTTGATGAAAATCGACCTGAACTCTTCCGGGAGTTTGCTGCAGAAGCTGTGGAATGTTGATAAGAAGAGCTGGGATATTACTTGGCAAGCGCCTTCCAATGAGTGTGATGTTTACGGGACTTGTGGGCCGTTCGGGAGCTGTGATAGTCGGGCTACGAGCATGTGCTCTTGTTTGAGAGGGTTCGAGCCGGTTAATAGTGATGAATGGGGTAATGGGAATTGGAGTAATGGATGCAAGAGGGTGAATCAGCTGCAGTGTGATGCAGGGGAGCCTAATGGGGATGGATTTCTTAGGCTACCGTTTATGAAGGTTCCGGATTTCGCGGAACAGTTCACTCCTAGACAGGAGGATGAGTGCCGGAGCAGGTGTTTGGGGAACTGTTCTTGCATAGCTTACGCTTATGATGCAAAGATCGGATGTATGTTCTGGAGCGATACTTTGATTGATGTTCAGCAGTTCCCTAATGTTGGTGTTGATCTTTACATTCGTCTCTCGCCTTCTGATTTCGGTATTTTTCAAACTATACTTTTCGTAGCGTATTTCTTGTAATGTGAGTATTGGATTTAGTCATTTTAGTCTATGTTTATTGTAGCTAAGGAGAAGGATAAGAAGGTGTATATCATTATTCCGGTGGTGGTTGGTTTCGTGTGCATATCGGCTATGATCTTCGTCGCTTGGTGTTGGATGATGAAGAGAAAAGGTACTGAGTTTGGTTTTTTCTTTACAATTGTAGGTGACTAATGAATCCATCTTGTGAAATTAGGACATAAGCCAGAACAGAAAAAGGTGTTCCAAGCAGAGCAAACATTTCCATCAGACTCAACTGCAATAGTACTGAAGCAGGAATCAGAGGTGGACAGTATTGAGGAGTTGCCGTTGTTTAGTTTTGAGACAGTTGCGAATGCAACGGATCAGTTTAACGAAGACAATCTTCTCGGGAAGGGCGGTTTTGGTCCTGTTTATAAGGTACAAACAAACTTCTCCATCTCTTGCATGGGTTGTTTGTTGTTGGAGCTAACACTAGCTGTTTTTTTAATCTCATCAAGGGAAATTTGGGTGGTGGGAAAGAAATAGCGGTGAAGAGGCTATCGGCCGCATCTGGACAAGGGGCTCAAGAGTTCAAGAATGAAGTGATCGTGATTTCCAAACTCCAGCACAGGAATCTCGTCAGGTTGCTGGGATATTGCGTGGAGAAAGAAGAGAAGATGTTGATCTACGAGTACATGCCAAACAAGAGCTTGGACTTTTGCCTCTTTGGTACGCTATCAATCACAAGCTAGATCTTTAGTTGTTACAGATCATGAACTCAACTCAGTCTTTTAAGATGACTTCTCACGTGTTGGTCTGTAATGCTACATTAGTTTTAAGTCTTATAGATTGTAATTGTGTTTGTGTAGACGATAACAATCCATCGAAGAAGGTTCTAGATTGGAGGAAGCGTTTGAATATCATCGAGGGCATTGGCCGAGGCCTACTCTATCTCCACAGGGACTCCAGACTGAAGATAATTCACCGAGACCTCAAGCCAAGCAACGTACTTCTGGATGAGGACTGGAACCCCAAAATCTCCGATTTTGGCATGGCGAGAATCTTCGGAGGCGACCAAGAGCACGACAATACTGCCAGAGTCGTAGGGACTTAGTAAGTGCAACCTTCAGATCTTCAGTTCAGACATAACCTATTGCATCACGTTGAAATTATATCGATTTTTTTACAGCGGATATATGGCGCCAGAATACGCGATGGAAGGCAGATTCTCGGAAAAATCAGACGTATACAGCTTCGGAGTACTAATGCTAGAGATACTAAAAGGGAAGAAAAACGCACACTTTTACAATCACGAGTGGTCCCTTGGCCTTATTGGATGTGTAAGAACTCACTCAAAATGTACCACTTTCTTTCATAAAAATGAATGATTCAGTTCATGCTTGCACATTTCAGGCATGGAGGCTGTGGAGCGAAGGCGACGGTTTGGCTTTCACGGACGAAGGGATAGCTAGCTCGGATTCGAAGGGAGAGATGGAGAGATGCATTCACATTGCGTTGTTGTGTGTGCAAGAATTTCCGAAAGATAGGCCGACGATTCAGACGGTTTTGTCGATGCTGAGCCGGGAAATAGTGGACCTGGCGGCGCCGGAGCAGCCGATGTTTGCTGAGAAGTGGAACGGCTTGCCGGTGGGGACGACGGTGGCGGCGGGAGAATTCGGACACTCGGTTAATGAGCTCACTATTACTGCCATCGATGGCCGGTGAAATGAGGCGTTATAATTTTACATGTTGCTTGTTTTATTTTTAACATGCGTCAATGCTCTGTTTTTAACTTTGATTTTTTTTCTTTCTAAATAATGAATTTCAGATGTGTTAGTGGGGAAATGATGGCTCCAGCCACCATATGACCAAATCGAGCATGGACCCACGTGGTTATATCTAACAAAAAATCAATGAGACAGTGACATAAGAAATTGCTATTTTAGGAGTGGTGGTCCCCGTTCTTATTTTAGGAGTTGTGTCCCCATTTTAATTATCATGCGGGTGTTTTAGTTAATGGGGCAATGAAAGGTCATATTTACTCATTTTGATTAATTTTTTATTAATTTTTTTGAATCTGTTATTTTTTATATTTTTTAAAATTCGTGTCTACATAAAATGTGATTTCTATTGTACGAAGGAAGCTCTGTTTATTAAATTTTGTCCGTAATTAGTACTCCATTTGGAAAAATATAAGATTAATGAAATGCATACCTAATGTTGGAAGTTGGCGATTAAATAACATGGGCGAACGACGGGGATTGAACCCGCGCGTGGTGGATTCACAATCCACTGCCTTAATCCACTTGGCTACATCCGCCCCTAAATGGTGTCAAATTATGAGGACGGGTGGAATACTATTTCATTCTTTGAATAATTTTTTAACTTTTTGAGAGTTTGAAAGTTTCAAATTTAATGTTCAACATTTTAGTTGCTCATCCACTGACAAAATCGGATGTGTAGACTAGTCTACAACTATAATTTGAAATATATACCCACTTTTTTTATTCTTCCATATATGACTACATGTCAAATCAAATTGTTAACTACTGGTACATATTTTGAATTGTAGTTGTAGCCTAACCCATGAGCATCTCCAATGCCGGACGTCCTGGCGGGCGTCAGACCGGCGTCCCCGACGTCCGTCATTATGCGAGGAGGGGATGGACGCGGGGACACGGCAGAACCGTGGCATTCTCGGGACGTCCGTCGTGACGGCGGGCGGATGTCCGTTATTGCAGCATCCCGACGGACGTTCGGCGCGAACGTCCCGTTCCGATTTTTGAATTTTTTTTACAAACTTTATATATACGGCTCGTCGAACTTCATTTCATTCGCACCACTTATGTTAACAAGTTTCTCTCTATCTCTCTCTACGTTTCTTTTATGGCAAGTGGTAGTGGAAGTGGCAGTGGCAGTGGAAGTGGTAGTGGTAGTGGTACGGGTGGTAACGGTGCTG